>NC_066862.1:246904-384947 GCF_025177605.1 Cucumis melo | reverse complement strand
CGGTTCGGTTTTGGAATCGGTTTAAGAACCGCATAATCAATTCGATACAACAACGATCGACATTTTGGTACAAAAAAATTGAAGTTGGTCGATCGAAATATTAGAAAAAAACATATTTCAAAGAACTAAACCAATGGAATGACTTTTACTTCTTAATAGTTGAGATTCGTTTGAACATTTACTAAATAGATTATAGTTGATTTGGTGGCAATTAGGTAGAAAAACGAACTCAGATGGATGATGACCCCTAATTCTATATAAAGGAAGTTGGTGATTTGAGTTAAAAGGAAGGAAAAGGGTAAGGGTAAGGGTATGTGAACAAAATGGTGCAGGAGGTTGACTGGCATATTTTAATTTTATGGCTGCCTCCTAGAATTAAACACACGAAAGTTATATTGATCTAATTAACTAAAAGTATGTATGGTGAGCATCCAATTTTTGGACTTCCCAACCTTTAATATCAAACTAATTATGAATTGTCTCAAAAGAAAATAATATCAATATATGAATGAAAGTTTGTGTCCACATAATTTCATTCAACTACGTACTACGACTTACACCTTCCCACTTCCCCATAATTTCCCTTCTTTCCCTCCATAAATTTTATCCTTTTCCAATAATATATAATTATTGGAAAGGGATGTTTATTTTATTTATTTATTTATTTGAAAAAGAAGAAGAAAAAGATTGCATCGGAAAATCGTAAGTAAATTAAAAGGGAAGGTTAGAAATTAGAAAAAGGGGGGGTTGGAAGAAATGATTGGAAAAAGGGGAGTGAGTGAAAATTGTGGATATTAATTAAGTTTGAAAAATGCAGATTCCATATTTGTCATTTTGGAAGGTATCATTGAGTCTTTGTGTTTGTGGATTGGAAAATGACCCATTCTCCATTCAAACAAAATCTCTTTGATAAATACAAATGACTTTTCTTCGAAATCAGTTTTAAAAAAAACACAAGGGGGTGGGTCCCGGTTGGAAATTGACGGCGCCGTTATAGTTATAGTTGTGGACGGGATGAACCACGAAGGGACCGATGAAGCACGAAGGGACCCGATGAACCACGAAGGGACCCGATGAACCACGAAGGGAACTCCTCCTTTCCTTTCCATTATTTTCCTTTCCTATTTAATTTGTAACCAATTTAAGACCCCTAATTCAATTTAGCTTTCCAAAATTCAACCTTTTCAAACCCCACTCAATAAATCACTCCCCTCACCGTCCACTATTTTCTTTCTTTCTTTCTTTCTTTCTTTCTTTCGTTTTTTCATTCATTTCTTCTTCTCTAACCCCCCCCCCCCCCCCCCCCCCCCCACCACACACACACACACACAAATCACAAAAATTAATAAATATTAATAAATATACATGAATACATGTGATGAAGGAAGCCCATTTGTGGGTGGGAGCCAAGTTCGCATGTGGGTGGGAGCCAAGTTCGCATAGTTGATTACTAAAAGTAAAATAATAAAATTGGATGTAAGAGTCGAATTAAGCTATTAGTTTAGTTTATTTTTGCTCAAATTTCAGCCACTAGTACTTTAATTAGTTAAGACCTTCCTCCTTCCAACACTTACTATCTGTATTGCTCATCCTCTAGTCTAAATAGAATCACCGATGGATGTGAAATAAAAGTACCCAATAATTAACAGAAAGTAATTAAGTTCATTGATTAATAATAATAATATTAATGAAATGAGTTATAAACCAAACTTGGACTTCAACTTTATTTAGATTATCTCCTGAATGGATAGGATACGGCCGGGAGATGCAATCTTCTTTAGTTTAGAATATGCTTCACCTCTCTTGAAACTAACCCAATTTAAAGTCTCCGTTTATCTTCTTGTTGCCTAATTAAAGTTAATCCGTTATCTTTATCTTAAAAACGAAGTTTTGATTCTGAATTTTCCTGCGTTTGCTCAGTTTTCATTCCTTTTAATCCATTCAGCAGACCATCAGATCGTAATACTAAATACTATTGTTGTTTAATTAATTAGTCCGACAAGATAAATTCGTCATGAAAAAAATATTCTAATATTATATTTGATTTTGTAGATTTAGACTTGCCTCTTGTTGAGAATTTATTTATGAGATTAGAAGCATGAGATGGTGGTGGTGTATCTTTTTTACTTTATATATACATATATTACAAGGTTATGGTATCACGTAACAAAGGATAAGGATTAGTCATATGGGTTATTAGTTGTGTTTAATTTTATTAATTTATACCTAGATTTTGAGTCAAAAGTATTAAGTTCTTTTCTTAAAATAACAATAGTAGTACTTGTAAATATTATAATTGGGTTTATCCTCTTATCGAATTATAGTAATCAAATCATCTACTCCGACAAATATCTTAATGGTTTCATCCCTTATGGTTGGATAATTGAATAATTGGCACCAATAATCCTATTTTATTTGTAAAAGTCATACTACATGCAACATGATTGCCATATCACAATAAAATAAAAAGGAAATACTTAGAGTATGAAACTTAGTTAAATATCACATACTAGTGAATGGATATATGTAATCTGAAATGAAATTAGTTGAATGTAGTGATGAAACGTTAAAAATGCAATGAGACCGGTAAGCATTATTTTTGAGATCAGAGCATACGGGCTCCTCCTAATTAGGGTTGAACTTGAAGCGAGGAAAGTGGTACGGCGGCTCTCAAAATCTTACGAGCAATAATGTGATTAACATGCAAAAAAGGGAAAAGAGTAGGATGATGAGTTTCTTTCGTCCAACATAGAAATAATTGTTTTTAAACCAAACATTGATTGCTTCAATCATTATCAAATTACGTGCGCATGCTTTTACTCGGCGGCATCAATCGAAGCCTTTAATACGAGGACGGTGGCTCCTTTTTTTTACCCCATGAAATAGTATCCAAATCGTTTAGTTCCCTTCTTCCAAATGATTGGAAAAATTGCGGCACTTTTGGACCATTCTTTTCTTACGTTTCTCTCTCGTAGCTATTGACACTTGGATTCCATTAAGTTATAAAAATAAATAATTTCTTTTTCACCTTGAAAGTTAGGAACTTCAAAATCTCCCTTCTCCATTTTGACCATTAAGTGAGAAGGTCCAATAAATTGAATTATGAAATATAAGAAAGTGTAAACTTCAAATTACATGCAATGTAAAAAAATTAATAAAAAAACTAATAAAGCTCATTGATGCTTCTTAATTGTAGGACTCACAAAATCCTAATTGGATCAAACAAGGAGGTGAGTTCACAAAGACCAAACATCCCTAAAACAGGGAGTAGAGTTGTGAACTCCAAAAAATAATATAAGTCTCAAGAATTTGTGAATTCCTAAAGTCTACTAAGTAGGAATTTAATGCAACATAAAATTGATTGATTTTTTTAGTCAGGATCTACAAACTTTTTGAACCAAACAAGTAGTAGAGTTCACAACTTCACACCTTAGAAGACTTTTTGAACCAAACAAGCAGTAGAGTTCACAACTTCACACCTTAGACTTTCTTCGTTTGAATTCCTTGGCCTTAACACCCTCCATTCAAAGTTTCCACATACTACAGACTGCAAAGCTTCTTTTAGGGATAAAGCCTCCATCAAATGAGGTCATTCATAGATGGTTGAGATTGAAAAAAAAAATCAACTCTTAATTCTCTTGTCATTTTAATTTGTAGATCTAAGTCAACAGTAATGCAGGAACATCTAAACATAATATCTGTAGAGTATTCCTCCTGAAGACTTGGTAGAAAACTCAGATTTTGGAGGACGTCCCATCTCCTATCACTTTGCCATGGTTCATCAACCAATAATTATTTTCGATCCACATATTACAGTTCTTGCTTAACTTCCCCTTAGTTACATTATTTCCAATCACTGAAACAATCATACAAATCGATGATGTTTTCCATACATGAATCGTATATGAATTAATCTCAATGAGAAATTGAAAATAGCAATAATAATAATAAAACCTTTTAACTTAATTCCTCAAGCTCTCTTAGTTGTGCTTTCAATTGGGCATGCTCGCGTCGCATCATTTCTAGCCGAGCCTCAACCATGTACATCTCATCCTTAAGGTGGTGCATTCGCTTTTCCAACCATGCCGTAGCATCAGAAGATCTTCCACCACTGAATTTTAGACCCCTTCCATAGTCGGGAGAACTCACATGGATGTGTTGGGGTCTGGATAATAACATAACTATGCTCAACTGCAATTAGAAACAACATAATTATCTGTCAATTACTCTATGTCCAGTTCTGGGAAAAAATTCAAATGGTCTATAGAACTAGAACGGAGGGGCAAACAAATTGAGCAAAGAACCATAAGATACAATTCTAGAGATAGACAACCGGCTACCTCAACGTTACAAAAATAAGATAGATTATGCATCGAGACCACCAATTGCTAATATGATTTTCACTAATCAATACACATGCAAGCAAGAAGTAAATTCCTTTCAAACGTTTCTTCAACGTCAATATCTAACTTGAACAACGTTTTTATCAATTAATAATTGAAGTATTAAATATTTCATAATACATTCAAATAATTGAAAATTTACTGCAACTTCAGGAATTTGAATTAAACTACAAGAGAGAAAGTATCCTGATCTAATATTGATGAAGATATGCAATAGGACCTTCCGAGCCTTTGAAGACTTCAAAATGAGATTTCCAAAACTTTCCTAAACCTGTGTCAGTATTGACGTTTGCTCACCATTCCTGAAAATAATCTCGACGAAACTGTGTTCCTATCAATTTGGTACCTACCCTTTCCCTTATACATTTTCTGCTCTGGCCAGCAGATACTCGTCCTCTACAGGCCTCAAATTGTGTGCAGACTGAAAAGGACAATGATGGAAGTAGATACCTAAGGAGATGAGCCCCCTATTCCTAGAACAAAATGTTTGAGAGATGAAAGCCGCACACCTTAACGAGGGGGAACAGAACATATCCTGCCACCCAACTAGGCTGAGCAATCTTAATTCACTCAGACCAACCAAAAAACAGTTATGCCTTGCTTGCTCAAATTTGGAGACAGTCGCATTTTCTCAGGCTAAATCAGTTAAAAAGTAAAAACATTATAATGCCTGCCCGTCCCAACATAACTATTACTCATTATCATCTTACCTTATAGATTATTATCCCAATATGGATGAACATATCATCTCATATACGTTTGGCTCAAACAGACTAAGTTGGCATGAAAGTTGGACATCAAACATGCTCAACTGCCGCCATATGACATTATTTATAAGTTTTAGACTACCAATAGGTTGCATAAATGGATAACGTAGCTTCTATCCTAGACCATAAGTATTAGACCTGAAATTCAAATAAAATATGAATGTTAAATCTAATAACCATAAGTAATAGATGTAGAGGCAAAGAGGAGGCTCGAATCTGTACATCCAGTTGGCTGAAGAACGCAAGATTGACTAATTATAAATACGAATTGAATGGAATTGGAAGGGAAAAGAGATGATGCTGAGAACTGAGAAGGCTCAGAGTCGATTGAGTTTGGCATTTTATTTCTCACCAGAGGCCCGCACGGAGTTTCAGCATTTTCAGCAAGTAAATTGAGTAATATAATTGAATTAAAATATGACGGTAGCATAACAAAGATCTGTGTAAGAGAGACCGAAAAGATAAGAAAAAATATATATATGGGGTGCATGCAGAGAAACTATCAAAGATTTGTTGTAAAATTAGATGATAAAAAATAATAAAATAAGAGCAAAGTGCCTGAAAGATCTCATTTTGGAAATCATATTCATGACCTAACTAACATGATTCAAGCAAGCCACAATGATGCCAATTCACGGATAGATGAGCATTTGGGTGTACTGATTTCGACTCCATGGCAGATTAGTAGTAAAAGAAATAAGCATACCTGCATAAAAAAAATCACAGCAAAAGTGATAACTAGGGCAAGAGGAAGATAATTTTGACTCCGTAACACAATCCAAAGCTTCTTTATGTATTCTCTTAACCAAGAAGCAGCCGAAGTAGAATTGACTCCTTGAATAGAGTTTTTGGCTTGTTGATCAACGTCAGTGGAATATTGTGATGCAGTTGATCTTCTTTGGTCATTCTTCTCATTTGACTTTTCCAATGATTTGTTATTATTTCTTTCTTTTTCAATATGATGATCTTTACCACTCTGTGATGTACTACCACTTGTTCCCTCTGTATGGTAAATCAATAACCAAAAAAATTGAGGTCATCAAATTGCATGTTTGAACACAACATCGTGTTTAGAAGAAAGGTAAAATTATATAACATTCGAACCTTCAGAACCTGTAAGTTTCTGCTTCAATAATTCCTTTGCCTGAAAAAATTTCATCAGAAAGCACTTTAACTTTGATTAATACTTGCCAAATTTGTAAAGGAAAAGGGGATACCATCTGAATCCACAGTCCGTAAGCCTCTCGGCATTCTTCAAGAGTAGACTGCACTATTTTCCCTGTGCATGACAATCCACAATACTCCACACTTAATCGGAATCATATTCTGAAAACCATTCACTCAAATAAGAAATTATTATAGGCTCCATGGATAAGAAGACAAACAGGAATTGGAATGCTAAGACTTATAATAAAAATTAAAAGAAAACTAACAGTTAGCATGTTTTCTTTAAGAAAAAAACAATTATATACACAAGAATAGTTAGCATGCTTCAAAACTTTTTTATATCTGCTGTCATTGACCACAATACCACATAAACAATGACTGCCGTTTGGACATCAAACTCATGTCCCAAAAAAGAAGATAGTTTCTTTAATCAGACGTGCTAAGATTTCTCTGTTTAATTTTTACTCCTTCAACTTCAAAGAGATCATGAACTCTCCCAGTCTTTAGTATCCAATGCTTCAGTTCCTTTTTCCCTTAAGTTATTCGACTCCAAGTTCTTTAATAATCAAAATGGCATCACCTTATTACAAAATTAGCTATATTAAATTAGCTATATTTCAACTAACTCAATAATAAAGAACCTTAACTGTCTTGAATATAAATATGAACGAAAGGTCAAATCTCAATTATCCAAAATTTCCACACTGAATTTTTACCCTCGCCTCTGAGGCTCTAATAGTGTGTTTTCTCTATTTGTTACTAATTTTTTTCCATTTTTCCTGAGATTTAGTTTGCAACAATACATAGGTGATGTAAGAAGACTAAGGATTAATTGGGTAATTAGATAAAATTCTAGGTTAATTCCCTTTTTACCCCTCACTTGTAATAGAACCCTATAAATAGGAGTCTTCTCCTCGTGTATGAAGCACATTATTCATTCTAATAAAAGATCCGCAATCTTGGTTCTCGGAGGATTTCTCCTTGAGGTTGCTTAGGCTAAATCAATAGGTCTAACTACTTATCTAGAAAATAAAATGACCTAACCACCACATGATACAAATCACAAAATTAGGAGGAAAATATAGTTTTGCTCCTTGAGATTTTACTTAAATTGCATTTCATTCTAAGTTTTATGTTATCAAGCGTTGATTATGATTATGATTAGGTTGATTTGACATCAGTTTATTAATTTTATGTCAATTAAGTTGCTAACAGAAAAAACTTATTTTCTCTCATCTCTCTTCTCCCGAACAATACTGCCATCACTCCTCTTTGATGAACCTTTTCTGCCATTCCCAGCTCTGACACCTCCCAACTTCACACTGCCAATTACCTCTCTTAACCCCACCCTGAAGAGCGCCCCTTTTCCAATGTTCTAAATCTTGACCGAGTAAGGGAATCAAATCTAGCCAAAGATAGTTATCAAGAATGGTATCTCTAGATTTAGAACAAAGCTGCACTATGGCATGGCAGTGAACTCCAGTTTTGTCACCGAGAGACTGCACTTGGACCCAGTTCCTCCTTCAACCTAGCTCAAAATCTCTGTGTGTTCCAAATCAGGCATAATCTGATGCCAGATTCAAAACGTCTGGTGATCAAAAAGGAAAATCAAACTCTTCTTTCTGCAAATCTTCCTCTAATGTGCACCACAAAAACCACATCATCAGAAAGATAGAAACAGCTTAAATTCTATTAAGTGCTATATTTGTTTCATTAGAATAACTTCCAAGAACATCTTCTCCATTTTCTTCATTGTTTCTTCTTTGACATGGATTATAGGGCCGATGAGACAGAGGGTGGAGCAAGGAGAAGAAAGGGAGATACCTTCTCGAAGTTGAAGCATGGCTTTTTATAAATGAACTAGGGGCAGAGTGATGTAGCCTAAAGCAAAGTGATGTAGCCTAAGGGATAAAAGGAGAGAGCTCTTATAATAATATCAAAATCTTGAATCAAAAGTTATCAATATAAGAAGACAATCTCTCTATGGATAGAGAATTAAAAGAAAATTGATTCTAATTCTAATTGACTAAGATTTTTACCAACATACCCTAATTTACTGTAATTCTACTACATCATTCTACCCTTCTCAGAAAACCCGTCCTTGAGTTGGGTCAGGTTGTGGGGATCATGGGGCCAAAACGAAGGGAACTAGTTAGAGGTCAAGTTCCATTGGTTTGGGTAAAACGAATCATCATTTACAATTGTATGATTGATTCCTTGTTTGGCTCTAACCAGTGAAGTGGAAATTTGAGATATACTTTGGTTTATTCCGCATTTATTTATATCTAGCGTAAATTCCCAACATAAAGCACTATAATCTTCTTTTTAAGTTTGCTATGATTCCAAGTCAATGTCCGAAGGTATGCATACCTTTCCAAACCGTTCTTTTTGAAAATGCCACATTCACATATACCCTCAAGATGCAGCCATTATTTGATTTATCATCAACATCTTTCTTCACCTCCCAATGTGCCTAAAATTTATGCAGAGACACACATAATCACCATGGAAAATAACAAGAAAAACACTTACAAATTACATAGGATAGCTAAGAAATGATTGCCTTATGTAATTAGAAATGTGGGTTCTCTAACACTAATTTCAATAACAATTTGAAGTCCCAATAATGATGAAAGAAACAAAGGATGAACCTTTTTTTTTTTTTTTGTGAGCCAGACCATAAAGAGATTATGTACCTTATTTGTGATCAGAAAAGAGAAACAGGGTTCTTAAAAAAGTCTTCTGAAATAATGATATATATTTGGTTACAATATTAAGGTTGTCCTTAAAAATTAACATACAATCAAAAGTCTGCCGAGTATATAAATGCTGACTAGCTTGTATTTTTAGTGTAATTAGATGAATTTTGTATAATATAATCAAAAGTCTACCTAGTATATAAATGATTTATCAGTGACTTCGTTTCTTATAAAAAAATATATATATAGCTAGATAAAAGAAGTTTGAATGTTTTAATTTAATTAGATCATTATTACCATTCAAATTTTGACTCATCAAAATAAATTTATAATTAAGAGAGAAGAACAAAAAGTTTCTCAGACCTTTTAACGGTTCAAATTTGTAGTTGGAAATAAATATTTGGATGGAATTCTAATGTTCAACCTTCTAAAACACATGTTTGGAGCCTTGGTTCTTCAAAAATAAAAGCTAATTTGTAAATTTAATATCAGGTCTAGAGCTTCTTGAGCTAGTGAATGACGTTTCACAAAGAAGACAAACTTATAAGAAACTAAATGGTGGACAATTTAAAACCAGCTGACGCTTTAATGTAGACATAGCACTACTAGAAACATAACTGATCTTCCACGTTTGGAAATTATTACCAAAAATAAAAAAGGGATAACGGCCACCAGATGGACCAAATAGAACTTAATAGTACTAATCAAATACCTCAACACGGAAATAATCTGAATATGGAACCTCACTAACTTCTTGGGTTACCTCGATGACCAAATGACTGAGAAAATGAACAGATAGTCAAACTAACTGCAGAAGGCGTTGATGACAGAAAACTGGCTCAAATAATAATGATGACAGTAGTAGTAGTAGTAATATAAAAAAATTAAGATTTAAATTAATTAAAAAAAACTTGCTAAGTAGCTAGGTACTGTGATGTTATTAGTCTATGAGCAACCACTATCAGCATAATAGTAAAAATAGATGGACAGTCAACCCCCTCAGCCTGCACCTTACCTTCCCCCTAAAAGTTAGAAACTAAGAAAAGATTGAACAGTGCACAATGGCTACGGACCATAACCTTGGCCAAGACGAGACCCATACAAATCGATAGGATTTACTACAGTCACGTACATTTTCATTTTTTTGAAACAGAAATGAGCCTCTTTATAAATACTAATAAAAGAGACT
The DNA here is from genome assembly GCF_025177605.1 of Cucumis melo. NCBI lineage: Eukaryota > Viridiplantae > Streptophyta > Magnoliopsida > Cucurbitales > Cucurbitaceae > Cucumis > Cucumis melo. The sequence continues at coordinate 374,722 of NC_066862.1, read as the reverse complement.
AATGCTCAAAGTACAAGAGAGATATACCAAGAGCAAAAATGACTAAAAGAACAAATACAGCATAAACCGACAAAAGAGAGAACATAATGAAATTACAAACGAGCTGGACAAGACCTTCTAGAACTAGTACAAAGCAAAATGAAAAAACTTTCAACACGGAGCCCCAAAACAGCTGAAATCTTGATCACAAAATGATTCAGAAAAGAAAGGAAAGGAAAACATCAAGAAAAGGCAACCAGCCTGTATGACTAGAGGGGAATAAGAATCACTGAGAACCAACTTTTCAAACCTGTCTCGATAAACTCGAAATTTCTGAGTCTCCCGGCAGCCACCAAACTTTGCACCTTTATAGCCACGTAAAATCAGTATTATCATTAAAAAATTATATATCTAAAATAGAAACATGGGGAAAAAGGTAAGATACTATCTTAGATGAAAGAAAAGCAAACCAAAATATATTTTTATCGGATGCTGAAATGATATATCACGCATATGCCCAAACATGTCATCGTGACGCCACAGAGAACATTTAAGCTCTGGAAAAGTATCACCGACCAAATATTAATTCAGAGTACATACAATGTAACATTAGTTAGAAAAATTCAAAAAGGATTTCTACATTGCATATCTCCAACACCCTACCTTTATCTCCACATTTTTCATGATATGAAGAAACAAAATCAACTGCATTGTCGGAAAAATAGAAACTAAAGAAATCTTCCACGTTTATCTGCCATTCAAGTTGAACCAACTTTTCTGATCAAAATTGATTAATAATTTCAAAAAAACTATGAATTTTGAGGAGTTGAATGTGAAGTACACATTAGATGTCAAACCCATCAAAGAAAAAGCAACTGTACCGGAAACTTTGATTCTGCAACTTGGGTATAATAATCTGGTACTGCATTTCAAAATCAAACTAGATCATGCATTCAGGACAGGATTTCACTTGTTATAACAGTTGAAGGAAAAGCCAAGTACAAAGTGAGTCACTAAAGTACTAAATAAAAGCACCCTTAAAATGCAAAATAGAAGCACATTACTTGATTCCATATACTTAGAGAACCTAGATCATGTACTGTGACATGGTCAATTTAGGTACTTGATTTTGGGAACTGTTTTTTGTACCCTACGCTTTTCTTTGGTGCAACACTGACTTTTGTTGGTCAATGAGAGAAGAGATTTTGTCCCATCAGCAGTTATGAGATAAGGGTGGGATCCTTTAGGGCGCAGCTTTCTTTACTACTTTGTGCAACAATTAGCTGGAGAGGGCCAGAAAGTCTTATGGGGCCGAAAGTCTTGATGTGAGCTATGGTCAGGTTTCATGCCTCTTTGGATGTCAGTATGTAAGAATTTTTGTAACTATCCTTCATCTCTTATTCTTTACCACTAAATCCCCTTTTTTGCAATTATTAGGGTGTCTTTTTTATAGGCAACTTTGCAATGGGTTTCTTTTTCTTGAATTACCTATATGAATTCTTTTGTTTATCATAATGAAAGCTTAGTTCCTCATTAGAAAAAATATAATGATAAAATGCCTATTCAATCTAACACTTACACTAAGAATAATGTTCTTACAATTTTTTTAAACTATTTTCTGCATCCCCTCTCAAAGGCCAGCGTGAGCTTAAAGGTAGAAAGAATGACATAAGATATTTTTGGACTGCACTAGTCAAGAATTGTAGGCTAACTCCTTGATCTGAATAGAAAGAAAAGAGAGAAAAAATGCTGCAAACCCACCCTTGGGAGCATCTCTGTCTTCCGGCCTCCACGTTAATGTCTCTCTTGAAGTTGAAGCATGAGTATCAAGAATTGGCTCTGGTTCCTGAATGGCAACAATAGGTTCTGGTGGTAGCGTGGTTGGCACATTTACCTCTTCAACATTGGCTTGAACCACCGAAACATTAAGAATAGGAGTATCCATACTCCTTACGCACAAGATGATTTAATAATCCAGAAGTCAAGCAGCAAGTCTAGGAAAACGACATAGATAAAGGTGGAAACAAAATTACCTGTCAGAAGAATCTGAAGGATCCAGCTCCTTGGCCTTTTCAACACCAAGGATGCCAATTTCTTGTCTGCTAGATTCATTTATCGATTTCTAACATAAAAGTCACCTTTTAATGCATAAGAGAGACAAACAAAAGCAGAAAAGGAACGTCTCCACTCTTTTAGTTGGGTTTATTCATAGCTATCACTGATATCTTAGATACACATTGCCAACTCTAAACAACTCTAATGGTTTATGCATAAATATAGCAATGCCATTTTGTGAACATATTGCAAGCAAGCTCACACATCCATGCATGCAAAAAACCACATATACATGTCTGCATTCATGCATACATGCACATGCATATAGGCTGCGTGTATGAGGACACGTGAAAAAAAATAAAGCCACGAAGAAAGGAAAATCCAGATATCGAGCATTATTGATCTCAAACCACATTTTGGTCCCAGATACCACTTAACATAAGCCAGAACAAGCTGAGAATGTACTGCCTAAAACTTCAATCATCTGGGCATAATTAAAATACATCAGGATGTGGGGAAACTCATAGAGAAGAATAAAACTATATTGAGTTATGCTATGCCATATGTCAAAATAATGTGATTCTCCACCCAAGAAGTTAATAACTTCCATGCCTTTCTCTACATATGAACTAATAATATAAGGTAAGACTTAGCTTGGCATTACAACTCAAACAATGCTGCTGTTACAAACAAAGCATTGAATTAACAGTTCTTCACCTGTTTTGTCATAGTTGCTTCGGTACCTTTAGCATGTTGCAACCAGCCATCATTAATGAGATTAAAGGCCTCATCACGGGATAGAAAAGATGCAAAGAAGTACTGCAAAAGTAAAAAGTGAGTTATTTATGCTAGTTAATATGCTATAGTTGAAAGTTTATTGACCTATCCGACACAAACTTGATACGACTTTAGGGACCTATTAAACACTTTTAAAAGTTCGGAAGCTAAATAGATACAAACCTTGAAGTTCGAGAACTAAACTTGTAATTTAACCAACAAATTACTTGAGATGGAGAATGAATTTATCTATAGGTTTTATTTTACTAAGCTCATAATATATGCTTATAAATAGATTTTTTCTTTTTAGAAGGTAGTTTAGTTTTTCTCTTTCAAAATATTCATGAAAACTTAGCCAATCTTTTTAAATTTAAAATAAAAAACAAAAAAGGGTGTTCTGAAAACTAACTTCTATTTATTATTATTTTTTTTTTTAATGGAGATGAGCATCTTTATTAATCATAATAAATGAGACTAAAGTTCAAAGTACAAGAGACTTATATACTAAGAGCAAAGAGCAAAGAACAAAGAACAAAAGAAAATACAGCCTAAAACTGAAACAAAGAAAGTACCCAGGCAACACAAAATTGAAAACGACCTAAAAATGAACACAAAAGATAAATTAACGAGCTATTCAAAGCAACCGAGATTCAAAACATCAGGAAAGAGCTAGATACAAAGTAAAACGTAAAAGCTCTCACAAACTTCGCCCACTTTAATCTGAAAAAATGCACACCAAAAGCTTCAAGATGAAAGTAGATTTAGGAAACAAAGTAAAGTGTTATTAAATTATAGATAGGCATATTTAATTTTAAAAAAAATAAAGATAAAAAGACTAAAAACATAAAGGATATCAAAGATACCCCTAATAATGGTAGATGAAATTCTAAAATTAAAGAAAAATGAAAATGCAAATCTCAAAAAACTTAGAACTACCTTTTTCTCCCCGTCACAAATTTCAATGGCATTAGGAAAGATCCCTGCCGTCTTTGCTTTACGTACAGCTATTATTTCTCGAAATGGGATTATTTTCTGAAGCATAATAATAACCATAAACAAGATCAAAGACATATAAATGATGTAGCAATCCAACCTTGACAATAACCGAACTTTTTGAAAATAATGATAAGAAATCAAAATGAATCATGTGGTTCACATTCAAATGGGAATCGAAACATGGTATCAAAATCACACATGCAAATTAAACAATGAATAGATGTCAGAAGTCGTGCACACCAAACAATGCAAGCATGTGAATTCGTTGAGTATTTTGGCTAAGCAACTTTTCATATATTCCTCACGTTCTAGTATAATTTGATTGATCGGATTATCTACCCATGAGAAACATGTTTATAAAATGAACAAATAAACCAAATCCAAACTTGAAGGGTTTTCTATTTGTTATACTGTCAATATTAGTATTATTATATTATTGTAAATATCTTTGTCATATTGTCCTTTACTATCTTTTTTACCTTCTCCTACTTATGTTACCCTTGTAACAGTAGATGTTATTATGTTTATATTTAACATTTATATCTGTAAGATTTTTTAGGGTTGCAAAAACTCTTCTTCAACCTAATCTGAAACTTCAAACAAACAGAGCTAAAGAAATAATGGGCAAATAACGATATCAGAGACTTGTTGGTAGATTAATCTATCTGTCTCATACAGGCTCTAATAATGCGTATGTTGTAAGCATAGTTAGTTTATGCAGGCCCCTCGACCAACTCATTTTGAAGTTGCTTATAGAATGTTGAGGTATACCTTGGAAAAGGCATTCTATTCAAAAAGAATAATCGCTTCCAAATAGAAGTCTACACTGATGCAGATTGGGCAGGAAGTGCTACAAATAGATCTGCATCAGTCAGGAAGTGCTACAGATAGAAGATCTACGTCTAGTAATTGTTACTTTGTTGGAGAAAATTTTGGAAAAGTAAAAAACAGAATGTGGTGGCCGGAAGTACTGCTGAAGTAGAGTTTAGAGCCTTGGCTCTTGGAATTTGTAAGGGCATATGGATGAAAAAGATACTTGAAGAGTTGAAGTTTTCCTTAACAACACCTGTACAAATTCAGAACAAAAAGTCAACTGGGAAAAATCTGCCATTTGTGTAATTAATATAGAGGAAAGAATGATCACTAAAACGGCTTCAAGACTAAGATGAAGATGTAAGACAGAAAAGCTTCTCTTAATGTACCCTGGTCAACCGCTTGGAGGCTACCCAAAAAGCTCCATATTCTGGCTGCCCATTATAAATAAATTCAAGGTAAACTAAGCAAGTGGAGAAGGTACAACTTATCTCGTGGTGGATGAATCACACTATGCAAATTAGTCCTTTCCAATCTCCCTACTTACCACATATCAACTTTCCTTATGCCAATTTCAGTTTCTAATACTTTGGAGAAAATCATGAGAAAACTTTTCTGGGAAGGTAATACTGGGGGAAAGCTAAACCACTTAGTTAAATGGTCTAAAATCATCAAAAACCAAAGAGATGGGGCCTCGGCCCAAGTGATTTGAGAATAAGAAATATGGCTCTTTTATCAAAATGGGGATGGAGATTTATGTCAGAACTGAAAGCCTTGTGGTGCAAAGGAGTTAAAAGTATTCATGATACCCACCCCTTCCTTTGGCACACTAGCGGGAAGGAGAATTTGAGTTTGAGAAGTCCGTTGTTAGTATTTCAAGAGAATGGCACAAGATTGAAGCTCTAGCAACTTTCAGAATTGGTAATGGCAGTAGAGTGTTCTTTTGGAATGATCCATGGCTGGATAGTATTCCCCTAAACAGCAAGTTCATTAGATTATTTCGTATTGTCCTCTTGCCTAAAGGGTCAATTTCTGAGACTAGAATAGCCAAACTAGTTCTTGGACGGTTTACATTAGAAGATTATTGAAAGAGGAGGAGGTTGTTGACTTTCGGTTAGATTTTTGTATTTATGGAAAAAATATTTATGAAAAACTTACCGTAAATATTTTTTTTCCTTTTTTCTTTATCTTTTGTATTCTATTTAAGTTCCTCAATTGTAGTTTTGTAATTACAAGAAAATAATAAAAACCAAATATCGTGGTTTTTCTCCCGGTTCTCGGGTTGCCACGTACACCAGTGTGCTCTTTGTCTTACTTTCAATATGGTATCAGAGCGGGACATTGAATACACCCTAGAAACCCAAGAAAACACAACCAATGATGGAAATCAGACAGAGGAGACAGCCGACAATTTTAGTGCTGCCGTTGTCGCCGCCGTCGATGCTCAGATGAGTGCTGCAATGGATGAATGGTTCCCCGCCTTCAGAAAATGCCAAAAAATTCATTCCCATCAAATCTGCAATCGTCCGCACCGCCGACAACCCCTCACGCGCCGCCGTCAGAGATACACGCGTCGGTCCTTCCTCCACAAACGGCGTCGACCAACCCATCTGTGCAACCCTTTTCTTCATCCGCAACCAATATTGCTCCCCACGCCCCAATTTGTGTACTACCACCTAAATCTGGTCGACAACCACCGCTTTTGCCATCAAATCTGTATGCCCTACCACCCATTGACCTAAGTCATCATCCCAATGTAAAGAATACTAAAATTCACTCAACATTTGAGATTGGTGAATCTTTGGCACATTCCAACCCTAACGTGCAAGTTTCATCGGGAATAGCTCAACAGCAACTGGAAGGGCTTCGAAAACAGATTGCAGCACTTGAGGCTACCTTAAGGACAACATCCAATACTTTTATACCGATGTATTCTGAGAATCCAGTAATCTCGTTCCCTACTTTATCCTCTCCTTATGTGACTAATACAGTGGCTCTGTCTACCGCGTATCATTTTTCAGGAGACAAGCTGAATGACAATAACTATTTTTCATGGTCTCAGTCAGTAAAGATGGTCCTTGAAGGACGACATAAATTTGGCTTTCTGATAGGGGAAATACCTCGCTCTCCACCGGGCGACCCACAAGAACGATATTAGAAGGCAGAAGACTCTATTCTTCGATCCATATTGATCAACAGTATGGAACCCTAAATTAGCAAGCCATTACTGTTTGCTGCAACCGCCAAAGATATTTGGGACACGACCCGAACACTTTACTCCAAACGTCAAAATGTCTCTTGCCTATACACACTAAGGAAGCATATTCATGAATGCAAGCAAGGAGCCATGGATGTCACATCCTTTTTTAATAAGCTTTCTCTTATCTGGCAGGAGATGGACCTATGCAGAGAACTAGTCTGGAGAGATCCCACCGATGGTTTGCAGTATTCTAGAATTGAAGAGGTTGACAGGATCTATGACTTTCTTGTTGGTCTTAATCCTAAATTTGATGTAGTCCGAGGGCATATACTAGGTCAAAGACCGATTCCCTCCCTGACGGAAGTCTGTTCTAAAATCCGCCTTGAGGAAGATCGCACAAGTGCTATGAATATTTCTGCAACTCCTTCTATTGACTGCTTTTAGAGCGAGGTCCTCTACCAGTGGCAATGACAAGCACAATGGAAAACCAATTCCTGTCTATGAGCATTGCAAAAAAACAATGGCATACCAAAGAACAATGTTGGAAGTTACATGGTAGTCCCTCAGGAGGTAAGAAACGCCCTTCCAACGACAAGCAAAACATAGGGCGGGCATATGTGAGTGAGTCAGCTGGACCTTCTCAACCACCTGATTCACACAAAAAACCAGATCGATCACAATCCCACTACTTTTGGTGTCATTGTCCAATTAGGTATACAGGTCCTTCGGTCTTATTAATGTTGATGGGAAGAACCCCTGGATTTTGGATTTTAGCGCCAAAGATCATTTGACTGGGTCCTCTGAACATTTTGTGTCTTTGGCCTCTAAACAATTAGAATTGCAGATGGCTCTATGGCCCCTATTGCTGGAAAGGAGAAGATTTCTCCATGTGCAGGGATTTTCTTAAATAATGTTTTGCATGTACCCAGACTGTCTTATAATTTGCTTTATATAAGTAAGATTACTAATGAGGCAAAGCAATATTCTTACCTAATTCTGTCTCTTTTCAGGACTTGAGCTCGAGGAAGATGATTGGTACTGCCCGACATAGTAGGGAACTCTACCTCCTTGATGATGATACCTCTTCTAGTAGCATTTCTAGGACTAGTCTTTTATCTTTATATTTTACTACTTCTGAGCAAGATTGTATGTTGTGGCATTTTCGTTTAGGCCACCCTAATTTCCAATATACGAAACATTTATTTCCTCATCTCTTCCCTAAAATTGATGTGTCTACCTTATCTTGTAATCTATGTCTTCGGGCCAAACAACATCGGGTTTCTTTTCCATCACAATCATACAAACCAACCCATCCTTCCACTCTTGTTCACAGTGATGTCTCGAGACCATCCAAGATAACAACCTCATCTAGAAAACGGTGGTTCGTCACCTTTATTGATGACCATACCCGTCTTACCTAGGTCTTACTTGTCTCCGACAAATCTGAGGTCACTTCTGTCTTCCAAGACTTCTATAACATCGTAGAAACGCAATTTAATACAAAGATTGCTATTTTGCGGAATGACAATGGTCGAGAGTTCCAAAACCACACCACCCTCAATGAATTTTTGTCTTCCAAAGGCATTGTCCACCAAAGTTCTTACGCCTACAGCCTCCAACAAAAATGTAGCCGAGCGCAAAAACCGTCACCTTTTGGAAGTTGCTCGATCCCTTATGTTGTCCACTTCTCTTCCTTCCTATCTCTGGACAATGCTGTTCTAATTGTAGCCTATCTTATTGATCGAATGCCTTCTCGTGTCCTACACCTCCAAACTTGGTTACTCATCTATAATTTGCTTCTCCTATTGATGTTACTTTATTCGGGGACTTTGGAAAACTAAGAGCCCTAAAAGAGTCAACATACCCGTGTGGATTACTACAAAAAAGGCTTCCTATTCACTATGATGTTGCCAAGGGAATAATTACAAGAAAACCTTTGAAACGAAACCCAAAGAGAAACATGGAACCTTATTTGAAAGATGTTACCAAGGGAATAATTACAGAAAAAACTTTGACACTGCAGCCCTAAGAGAAACACGGAACCTAACTAAGGACCAAACCTCTAAAGGGTCCTTCTCGAAACCCAACTGAGGACCACACAATGCGTGAGGTAGGGGGATCAGCGCAACTGTAGGGATTCTTTCCTTGATTGATAGTGAAACAGTATGCTAGCCATATAAGGTGTGCAGAAATTCTCACATTCAACTGGAGACTAAAAATACTTCTAAATTCTAACAAAAATAATAATAGTAACTTATAAACATAGCATTGAAGATTACATGTCTATAATTAATTCTTCTTGAATGCGGAAATAGGTGCCATTCTTTACTTGAGTACTGAGTTAGTCTGAAATGCCTCAAGCTACTTTCATTACCATAATGCATCTACGTTTTCTACACCAAAAAAATAAGAACTTCTAGCCTGAGCAGATGAAAGAAGACTGGATTTTATTGATGAAATGATTGTGAGGGATCTGTGTGCTTGCATAATCCAAACCCATGCGCTAAAGTGAGAGAGACAGCTTTTGGTTTAAATCATAACTTATATGAATCAAGCTGGTAGGTAAGAATAACCTCATGCAGCTAAAAGATGAATTTAGATCTTACCTTCGTCTCAAACCCAAAGATGTTGGAGTAAAAGCAGATATAGTGCACGAACAGATACATGTGGCCCTGAAACATATATACAAAACAATGATACTAAAGGCAAAAAATGGCTGGACCATAATCCATTCATTTCCAATTACAAATTCATGTATGTTACATTTCAATAAGAGTAAAAGCATAAAACCGGAGATAGAAAGTTGGTTTTCTTATGGTAAAATCAAAAGGGGATATATGCCATGCCTACCAAGATAATCAATCAAATGTAAAATTTTAAGTTCGCAACTTATTCTGAACCTGAACGAGGCTCTATGAAAGATAAAAACTACCTGAATTAGTATGTTTTCTTGGAAAGCGCAATTGAAGTCTTCAATAAGGACCTAGAAATACAGCATTCATTATCAAAATAAACTTGTACTAAGATAATATCTTAGAGAAAAATTTGACTCAATATACACAAGTGTTCTTTCAAAAAAAGATATAGCTTATGTATTGGTGGAGTGGGGGTAAATAACCTGCCTACCAAAATTTTACACTCTGAACAAGCTCCAATTAACGTGATATCATGATACAACCAAGAATTAATAGTCATTACATGTAGATATAAAATTATTACTAAAGAGAGAAGTTCAGTCTTCAGAAAATAAGATCTCAAAAGGAATCCTGGATAAAGCAGATATCCGGGGATACTAATTACAATAGTCTGCAAAAAGCTACATATTTTCTCATCCCTTGGGCTGAGACATATCCATCTATAATCTGATAGAGAAACATATCCATCAAACATTTCAATAAAGATTACATCAGCTCAGTCAATAATATTATTAACATTACTAACATTTTCCTCCACCTGTGAGCTTGAAAATTAGGTTTGGCCCAATGAGGGATTATTAATATTATCTGGGAGGAAACAATGCTACAAGTCTGGAATAAAGGATATCCAGCTACAATACCATGTTAAACTACCAAAAAGCTTAAACCAATAGGCTACTATAAATTTAATTATTTAATCATACTCCTAGTCCTGACACTTCCAAAGTGACTAGCAAGGGGTTGCATTTCTACTTTTTACAATGAAGAAGCAATCTTTACACAAAAGTTAAAGCCCATCTGGTAGATTTGTATGTTATCCAATGCTAATAACGGGAGAACAAGAAAATATAGTAAATGGTCACAGGAAGCATTGAAATAGGCAAAGAAAATAAAACTTCACGAAATATTAAAATAAGTAGAAAATACTTCATTAAAATGTTATAATTGATTAATTTAATTCATCATATCTCTCCCTTCTGAAATATTTTCCTGTATATGTTATTTTTCTTATTCCAAATCAGAAGAAATTCAGAAATCTCACTAAGAAATCACCACTTACATCAATGTTTACTTAGCTTTATGAATGGCAACAATTTCTTTTTTCTTTCTTTATTTTTTCCTTTTTTCTTATCGATTCTTTTGCTTCAGCTTCAATTAATAAACTAACAACCTCGAAACTGGAGCTACTTACTTCATCCAATGGCAGGCGGAACAACTGCCGATATTCTTCACTTCTTAATAATGCAGATGACTGCAAAAAATAAGAAGTTTCAGAGATGATATAAAATAAAAAGCTTTAGGAAAGGTTTCATATATTTTCTGCTTATAGATTGTATAGACTATATACGTCCGAATATATCCAGAATGAAGAACCACATGAGTACCTTCTTCTTGCCAAGTCTTTGGGTATAAGAATTAAGGGAAGCAAGTAACAAGAATCTAAGATAGCATAAAAACAGACAAGAAATGAAGTTTCCCCGTGGATTAGAATTCCAAAAGAAATTTATAAATTTCTAAGTGCTTGTAGGGTCCTCTTATGCACAATTCCATGTTCAAGAGAGGCTAAGGCTGTGCTTGGTGTACCTTCTCGTTTAAGCAGATTTTTCTTAAAATATCTAAATCGAGATGTTTGGGAATATTTCATTTTTTTTAGATATGCTATACATTATTGTTTGATAGTATGGGATTCCATCTCAAAACCAATTAACAATAAGAGGGGGAGTCAATCTATCTTATAAGGGGTATGAATCTCCTTAGTTTTTCCAACGTGGGACTCTCAACATCTCAACAACATTGTTTGGAGTGATTATATTAATTACACGTGTTTTTTTCTATATATCTTAAAAATTTTAGTCAAACATTTTTAAGTCGTGTTTTTGGGTTATCATTTTAGATAGAGAAGTGATATTGTGTTAAGAATGAGCGGGGCTGTGCAGGGGCTCGTGTAAAATAACATAACTTTGGTTAGGAAATGGGTACAGACAAGTAATTCCGTGGGAACGTGATTCTAGAATCTAAACTTAGCTAGAAGATGTTTGACCCTAATGTCATCGAATTTGAATAAATATATTCTAAGAGATGATATAAGGGAATAAAGAGAGTGGCCCATTATTTTTCAGATAATTTTCCCCTTCTTTTATTCTTCCTCTTCCATTTTTCTAATTCAAATTTATGTTTAACAATAAAATTCGTGCATGGGATAGATACATAAATAGGTAAATAAAATTGTGAGATTTCTTTAAAATGCATAAATAAAATCCCTCACTTAATAAAATGTTTAAATTGAAATTTTCGACTGAAAAGTAAAAAGGCCTTCGAATGACAAAAATAGAATCTGATGAACCCTACGTTGAATTCTTTATTTCTCGGAAGAATTTAGATAAAGTTGAGATGAAATGAAAGAAACGCGATTCAATAGAAAAGAAGGAAGAGGGGGAGAATGTGAAAAATAAGTTATGAGATCCTCAAAAAGAATGGAGAGGGACGTGACAAAATCAACATAACAGATTGTGGAGCCAGGTCAATTTTACAAAATTCGCCTTAGAGTGGCATTTTAGATGAAGATGATGATGGAGATAATTGGCAGCTTCTGTTGACAGAAATTGGAACAAGGATGGCGTATAGAATAATGGAAGTTCACATTAGCGTTTACTCATATCGATCGTTTCTCAACAGCCAAAGATCAAGCTAATTCAATAATTCTCAAAAGCAGGTGCGAATTTATAAAGGAGAGAGGTGGCAGTATGTACCTGAATTTCGACGTCCTCGTGAAAACCGTCTGGTGAAGAAGAAGACTCGTGGGTATCGGATATGCGGTCAGCTGAGGAAGAAGATGATTCGGGTGGGTAGCAAGAAGCAGAGTCTGGAGATAGGTTGGTTGGGAGCTTGTCTCGTGGTCGAGGTAGTTCAATTATCTCAGGCGCCGCCGCTGAAGCCGCAGCTGCCATAGCAGAGAGGGGCCGGTAGAAGTTAGAACCAGCTTTTGTGAGTTTTGAGAAGCAGTGATCGTTGGGTTGGTGATCGGCAAGAAGAAGAAGAAAGCGTCGGCAATAGTTGAAGAAGAATATAAATTGTAGAGGGGCGTTTCGAACGCATGATGGGTTAGTATACTGTGGTTATTATAATGCCCGGTTAAAATAAATTATACCCGGTTGTATTTTACTTTATGTTTTGGCGGCAGATTTATTATATAAATAAAATAAATATTGGTATAGTTCAGGATATACCTTCTGCCAAATTATACAAATTAGTTTATTTTTTAATTATAATTCTTTTATCAAATTATATTTGAAGCATAAAAAATCATTAAATTTAGAATATTTAGTTTTATTTGGATGCTAAGTTTTTAAGTTTAAAAAATGTTTCTACATCTTCAAGCTAGTTAAATTAAACAACAAAAAATAATAATAGAAAATGTTATTAAATTTAAAGTCCATTTGGATTATCTATAAAAAAAATGTTTTCCAAATATATTTTTTTAAAACACTTACATATTTGGTTACATATTTTCATAACCGATTATATACATAACTTTGTCTAAAATCTATTTTCTCAAAAATTGGTTTTAAGTGTTTTATTTTAAATGAATTATTTCTCAATTTCACTATTTAAAAATGCATTTTGGAAAGTTACTAAACACCTAAAAAAAAATTAATGATTTTTTTTTTTAATTTAAAAATTTTACAAAGTAATCCAAACACATCACAAATTAACGATTTATACACATATAGTCTAAATAAACATACTTAATTATTTATATATTAGTACAAAAAGAAACATGTAAAGTTTGCGCTTGAAGGTGTTGTCGAATTTGAGATGATCTACTTGGGAATGTCAACCGAATGTGAGACGTTGGTAGAATATTAGAAAATAAATATTGTCAAAAGAATGAGTGAAGTATTATCCACTCCATTTCTAGTCTCAAACATATTCATTTCTTTTTTTAATAATTATAAATATTTATTGTTATTTTATTTAGTATGATTCTTCGATGACATGAAATTTGTACGAACTCCCTCTTTTTAATGGGACAATTATGTTTTTTTAATCTTCTACCAACGTCTCACATTCGGCTGACATTCCCAAATGGATCATCTCCAATTCGACGACACCTTCAAGGGCGAACTTTACATTTTAAGGAATGTTGCCACCTATCACCACTTGTGACAAGGATGATTACGCAAGCCTGACGCATTTAATGATGCCCTCACTCTATTTCACTAATGAGCTAAGTGTTTAAATTTGTTTAGTGTTGAGGCTGGAGCACCTTCTGGTTTGTGATAAAACGCCTCACATACCTCCATGAAACTTGGAAAGCCCCGACCCAAATTCAAAAGGATATCACGACATGGGATTTTAATCGTCATTATAGGCCCACATTGAGCGGGCTTCCATTAGCTGGGCTTGATCGCATGGATAGCCCACGAACTAATTTAAAATAGAAAGAAAAGAAAGGAGAGAGGAAAAAAAAAAAAAAAAAACCACAAGCAGTGAAGCTGGAAATTTGGAAGGAAGAACAAAACAAACAGCAGCTGCAAAAGCATTTTCCAGTGGACCAGAGAGCGAGTGAGAAAGGAATCATGAAACAAGCCAACTTTAAGTACCTTATTTTCTTCTTTTCCTAATTCCAATAACCCAAATCTCAAACTTTCAAACCCCAATTTGCCAAACTTTTCAATAAAGCAAAGAACAAGAGCAACCCCGCAGGGCCCCACACAATACGCAAAAAGAATACAAAATTTAAAACCTTTCTCTTTATTTTGTTTTTATATTTTCCCACTCTGTCTTTCTCATTCTCATTGGCGTGACTCATGACATGAGTAGTTTAAATATTAAGAGACTAATCATTTTAATCACTAAACTTGTTTTTGCTTTCCTGGGATTAGAGCTTGGGCTGCTCTCACACGCCAACTTGTTCATTTCATGCTTTTGCTCGCCATACACCTTTACTTCCCCAATCATCGCCTACATCATCATCATCATCATCTCTCTTACTCTATTTTATTTTGTTTTTTAGAAAGGAAAAAAAAAAACTATATATTAAAACCTTTCAAATTAAGACGTCTTAACAAGTGGCTTAAATCATCCATTCACTGCTTTGTTTGCAGAGGGTGAAACTGAAAAATATATTTCAATTTAGAAATGGGATTTCTCCATCAAATTATGTAATTTATACATAGCTCTTGAATGAAAAAAAAAAAAGGGAAAAAGAAAAAGAAAAAGGAACCCCCTCTATTAAATAGAAGTGATAAAGGAGAAACAAACAACTTAGAACTGTAGCAGTGGCAGAAGGTTGGGAGTCAAAATGACAAAAGTTGGGGAAGTGGTCGCTTTGACTAATTGTGTAGGCAGGCACTTTATTATGTGCTTCCAAATTACTTTATCGATATTTTTGGTTATTAATTTGTACAAATCAAGTATTTGGTTGAAACATTTATTCAATGCTCTGCGATTCCCAATGAAAGTTGAATCTTCTCTCTTCTCCATCTCTCATTGTATTGCTATTGCCATTTCATTCCTACTTTTAGTTTCACTTTTCACATGGTCCCTTTGTTTGGTCTAACTTCAAGTCCATTTCCTCTATTACTCGCTACTCATCACACTTCAATTTCATTCCTCTATTACTCACTGCTCATCACACATTACCACGTCCTTTCTCTTCTCACATATTCCTATATTTATTCTTTATCATTATTGCTCCCTCCATCTTACTTTTCTTTTCTCTCTCTCTCTCTTTTAATATTATCCGTCACATGCCAAACCCATAGGTGGCAATTACCAAATCCTTCTAATTCGTCTGAGCTAATGAACTTGTCATCTTATTAATTTCTTTTCGATTATTAGACCCTTTTGAATTTTACTAAACTCGGAAATAAAAATTAAATGACTCTCCATATTATTAATGAATATACCAATGATATTTATAAATGCGGAGAGAGGAAAACTGTGAAGAAATAACCAATCATAACAACAACTAATGATAATATTAGTTGGTTTCAGCTGAATAGCTAAACTCACTTAATACTTCTAATAAATTTGAAGCTAACACAAATAATAATAACTTAACTTTATATTTAGCTGTTCTGGAAATTCAAGAATTGCATGTCGGTGTTCTCTGCAATAATCTGTACAATGTTTGAGGAGGAGAACAAAGCAAATCTGGGACTGGAGATAATGCAAAATGAATGTTTAGACACAAGTTCTCTTCTCACTCGAAATCAAAAACAAGTCAAAAGACAATTAAGAAAATAAAAGGCCGTATTCCCGGTGATTCCAATAAGATCTGGTTTTTATTATTATTATTATTTTTTTTTTTTTTTTTTTTTGAGACTGTGACGTAACATTGTATGGGGTTTCAACCTATTTAGACATCGAAACATGCAAGAAAGGGACTATTTTATACAATTAAATTTATGACAGCCCCAGTGGCCAAGCCACATAGACATACCATATATAATAGCTAGAAATTTTGTTGGATGGCTTCCAGATGTGCACATATTGGTCTCAGCAGTTATACAAAAAATTAAATATAATTAAATAATTAGTAAGACAGACAGGTTAAACAATTATTTTTATTATTAACTAGAAAAACTCTTTTAATTTATTTATTTAAGTATTTAAATAAAAATTAATGTAAATAATGTGTATGTAAAGTTGGATAGCCAAATTTGGATGTCTTACTTCTATTTGAAATACAGAACAATAATTTTTAGTTACAAAATATGCTTGGAATTTATCATAAATAGCTTTCATAAGAGTTTATACTGAGGACCTTTTTTAAGTATTAAATCTAGACAATTATATATATATATATATATATATTCCTTACCGTTTTGGGCTGCGATGGTAAATAATTATAAGTTTTGACTGTATAACGCGTTATTGTACAATTAGCTTCTTTCTCAATAAAATATTACAACTCAAATGAATGAGATGTGATTCAAGTTTGGTGACTATAAATAGCTTGTTGACATGATCATACATGAAATAGTTACCGTATACCTTTTTTTCCTTTTCCTCTATGAAACCATGTTACTTCTTTTATTTGAAAACAAAAGTTATTTTTTAGCTTCCTCATTTGTTTGTAATAGAAACGAGAGACAAAAATTGTGGTGTGTAACAAATGGGATACAAGTATTTTTTATATATATTGGTTGTAACTAACTATGTCAACTAATAAAGAAACAAATATAAAGTATATCAACTAATTTCTTTTATTTTGGAAGTTTGATGGTGTAAATTACATTTAGTTCAGTATATCAATTATATAGCATGTATACATTGTTGATATGCAAAATATATGAAATATATCATTGAACTATAACTTTTGGTATTTCAATTTTACACTAATACTAATTCAAGATGTATTTAAAATATATTATTTAGGATATCAATAATATGTCATAATTTGTTCGGAGTGAAATGCTAAGTACTAGATCATTGGTGCAAAAGTAGTTTTATTTGCACTTATGAAAAAAATCATTTAAAATTTAATAGTGAGGGGTAATATTAATATACAATAATAATTAAAAATTATTTTCAAGCATACGTTGGTATTAGCAGTATACCACCAATTAATTATAAATATAATTCAAATACATAACCTTATTGTATTGGTTAAAATTTTCTTTCAAATAAACTGCAATATCGTTAATATTGTATTGAATAACTTGTCTATTCAAAATTAATTTTCAAGCTTTGGTATATATTTTATCAACGTATACTCAAAATGGCTAATTGCCAATAAGGCGAATCGAAACACTTATAATTCAATGACGTAAAAAATGATATTTTACAAAAACAAGTGAATAACGATTGAATTAAGTTGACAGACAAATAACAAATATTATATGAAAAACTTGTTGACTTGTAACTATGATATAATGAATGATAAATTTGGTATATCATTTGTTTTATGCAACATATAAAATATATGAATGGACTTTTACACCAACCATAAAAGTAGCTAGAATCGATGTACTATTACTCTTGATATACTTGTTATACACCCTAAAATTGGAATAATAACAAGCAAGAATCAATATAATGTTTGTTGTTATGTTAGTAATTTTTGGTGAACCACCACTAGACTTATTTCCATCCAAAATTTACAACTCCACGAATAAGCTATACACTTAAATGACAAATCATTATTATTATCTACGGCTCATTGGTTATATGTTACAATTTAACGTTTATTGAGAATTGGGCCACTCAAAGCAATATGGTTTCATAGATTAAAATTAGAATACTTGTTGAATTAGTCACATAATTAACTAATTATGCATTAGCCTCACATATTTTTTCTTTTCAATAGGAGGAGCATAAATATTTAAAAAGCCAAATAGAATACATATGGAAGAAACAGCTTAGGAAACCCAATCCCTATGTTTAGTACTGGGGAGACAATAAGCCTAAGTATATAGGAACAAGTTCGACGATTACAAGGTAGATAGACAAATTAAATTTTATAAAAGAAAGAAAAAAAGGGGAGAGGATAACAGAGAAAAGAAGAAAATAGGAATGCGTAAGGTAAGTGGGGGTGGTGGAGATGAAAATGGAGAAAATTCAAAGCAGCAGCAGTAGTAGTCGTACGAACTCAGATTATAGGGGTTGGTTGCTTATACTTAATACTTCCGAGATTAAAGCAATAGCAAATAGGCGAAAGGGAGAGTAGTAGGGCGAGGCGGAGTGGAGCGTCCCCACCTGTTTGAAAAGAAGTGCAGGTTAAAGGAGGAACAAAAGTGGGTCCATTCCTGAGGTGACTGTCCCACACTTCCCTCTCTTCTCTTTCTCTTTCACAGTCACTCACTGCTAAAGTTGCGTTCCGCATTCCATTTTCCGCCCAACTCAAACCAAGAAAAAAGCCAAAAACAAAACACCATAACCACAACCTTCCTTCCTTCCTTCCCACTTACACTTACACTTACACCTACACCTAGACCACCGCCAGCACTGCCTTCTTCTCCGCCTTCTGTTACCTCTCCCCAACCTCACTGAACGCTCTGCTCCACCCTGCAGGCCCCTACCCTTCTCATACTCTCTTCTTCCAGGTTCAACTTCTCTTCTTCTTCTTCTTCACCTCATCCCCTCATTTCCTCCTCCAGATCTCTTTTTCTTCTTTACTTTTTAACTTACACTTCATTTTAACATTTCCCTCTCTTTCACTCCTCTTTTTACACTCTTTTTCCCACCTTCCTCGAATGTGATTTTATGGAATGGCTAAAAAACATTGTCAATATTGGAATTTCACTGCTTATCTAATTTTCTTAGCTTCTTGTTTATGCAATCTACTCCACTTGGGTTTTGAAGTTTCTAACTGCTCCCAGGGCACGGGGTTATATCGTTAACCTTCACTCACCTTTTTTCCCCCTTGCAGGATGTTGGTTTTCGATTGCATTAGGTTTTACAATAATTTGAGTTCTCGGGGATCTCTGTTTCCTGTACACGAATATTCCTCACATTGTTAACTGCTTTTCCCTAGTTTCTTTCAATACTTCTTCTCCAGTTCTCCTCATTCATTTTCTTTTCCTAGGTATATCTCCTCCCCCTTTCTGCTTTGGAAATTAGGTAGACAATGATAGTTACTTTTAAGGGTTTGTTTTCTGTCGTTACCCCGCCTTCATCGATTGATTGTAAAATCACACCATACGCGAGACGTAACAAATCGTTTTCTCACTGTTTTTTCCCCTGTTAGTCAACTGGTTTTCTTGTGAGCGAGTATGGCGCATTCATTCATTTATTTTAGAGAACGCCTGGAATAATGAATAAAAATACATTGATTAGTAGGTTTGTTTTTTTAGATCTCACCAGTTGAAGATAGGATTAACTGAATCAAATTTCATTTCCGCAGAATTTTTTCCCTTGGAAATTTCTCTATGTGATGACACAAGTCACTAGATATGAAGAGGATTCCAGAGTCAAAAGCACTACCATTATTTCTGCCCATAGAGATGCTTCCAGAATCAAATGTACTTCCAGGAAAATTTTGTGTTTTGGATGATATACCAAAAGCACATGTGGCCTCAGCCAAGCAAGCTGGCCACTGGTCGAACATGCACTCAGCTAAGGTAAGAGACGTTGGAAGATCAATTGGGCAAGGATTTCAAGATTCAGAAATTTCTGCACCTATACGGACATCGAAGGGAAAATCCTCTTTTTTGGGGCAGGAAGACGCTAAGCGTGATATCAATTTAAAGGGTAGTAGCTCTTTGATTGAGGAGGGTGGTCCAAGTTCCTTCTCTGGGGCTAGCCACCCGCCAGAGCCCGTGGATATGGATCTAATGAGAACTGTTTATGTACCCATTGGGCAAAATAAGCCTGATCCTGGCTGCTTGATGAAGAGTTTTTCCGTAAAGGGCCCTTTTCTGGAGGATCTTTCAATCAGGGTTCCAGCCAAGAAACCAAGCCCTGCTGTTCTCTCTCCTGCAGAAAGCTTAGTTGACGAGCTGCATGACTTGGGTGTTTTATCTTCCCCCTTCTCAATTCCTCGTGCATCACAAAATACAGAAACCTCTCTACTTCCCCCCGATTCTGAGGAGAAGGAATGCGTTTGGGATGCTTCTTTGCCACCAAGTGGCAATGTAAGTCCACACAGTAGCATTGACAGTAGTGGAGTTGTCACAGCTATGAGCATTGTTAATAGTTGTGCTAGCACTTATCGAAGTGATGGAATGGTTAGTATTGAGCGGAACTGCGAGAGTGCAAAAGGAAGCATGAGAGGGGACTCTCTCGAGAGTGCAAAAACAAGTGTTAGTCGAGCTAGTGATAGCAGTGGTCTCAGTGACGATAGTAGTTGGAGCAATATCACAGGAAGTGCTAATAAGCCCCACAAAGGAAACGATCCGAGGTGGAAAGCCATCCTTGCTATTCGAGCAAGAGATGGAATATTAGGCATGAGCCATTTTAGACTGCTGAAAAGACTTGGTTGTGGTGATATTGGCAGTGTTTATCTCTCAGAGCTAAGTGGAACGCGCTGTTATTTTGCAATGAAAGTAATGGACAAGGCATCGCTTGCTATAAGGAAGAAGTTAACGAGAGCTCAGACAGAAAGGGAGATCTTGCAGTTACTTGACCATCCATTTCTGCCGACTTTGTACACCCATTTTGAGACTGACAGATTTTCCTGTCTAGTAATGGAATATTGTCCAGGGGGAGACCTGCACACTTTGAGGCAACGCCAACCGGGGAAACACTTCTCCGAGTATGCCGCGAGGTACGTTAAATACTTTACTGAGAAAAATACCATGAACGGCAGTTCTCTAGTGACTCCTTTGGTGCTTTGCCTGCTAGTAATTCTTCCTTCACTTCCACAGTTTTCAATTAATTTTAAATCACATGCTTTTCTCGATCTTAATATCTAGATCCAATTGTTGTTGTAGTTGATGTTTTCTTTCTTTTTCCCCCCTTTCTCTTGTTCTCATTCAACACAGTTTCTGGAAGGGATGAAACATTTTACTCTAATCAGGCTTATGCTCCACAACATGTGTTGATCTAGCGTCTTTCAATTCTAACTGCCTATAGTTGTAATTTCTTTTTTCCTGTTTTTATTAAACAACTTTAATTGAGATGAATGAAAGAATACAAAGGCTCACAAAAAAAAAAAAAAAAAACCCCAAAAAAGGAAAACCTTTGCTTTTAGTTGTGTCATCGTTCTTTATTTGAATGTCTCCTAAACTATGTGGACTATCATAGATCTTGCAGTTTCTTTGATGGATGGGCTCTGTAAAACCAAAATATGATAGTCCAGCCGAGCCTGACAACAGTCCATAGTTGGTTGTTTTTATTTGTCTCATCATTGGAGTTTGAACGTTTTTTCAGTACAACTTTTATCGATACTTAAAGTCCTTTGCTAAAGTGGTTGATTCTGTTGTTATTCCCCCCTTTCTTCCTGGTTATGCATTTCAACGATCTATAAAGCTAATGGCAGATAAACTGCAGTAGTGAAAATAAAGCTTCTGTTTAGTATTGCGTGGATACTTCCTAGCCTAAATTTATTTTCCTTCTTTCTGAAAATGAGTCTACTCGATAAATCTATATATTCTTGATAGAATGGATGTAGGATGAAGGCTAACTGGCTACAGAGAACGAGTAGTATTTTACTTGTAAACTCTATTTTAGTTGATTATAAGAACTTTCTCTAAAGTAATTAATTCCTTGACCTGTGCTCTTAGGAACAACATAGGGACCGAATCTTAAAGTCCATGCTTGAGGGCATACCTTCTGGCAAACACACAGGTCATTTCTATCACCATATCTCCCTTTCTCATCTGGAGCAGGAAGATGTTTTTTTGCTTCTGCTCTAATACTCCCACACTATTTCAGAGATGGGAATCTATCCTTGATCCCTAGGCACAGAAGTTGCCAGATTTCATCCCGTAAGAATTGCAATCCAACAAAATCACCAAGTCATTTGTTCCTTGCTTATTGAACCAGCTTCGTTTGCATGCCAGCCAAACCAAACATCGATATTCATCTGCTATACCTTGTATTAGCCGTTAGCTCTAGATGGGAAAATTTTCACATGCCATTGACATTGGTTAATCTAGTCAGCAAATTGATAAGAATGTGAAATGGAGCAGGTAAAGAAGGTCCTTAATTTTGGGGGTGGGGAGGAGGGTTCTACAAGGCATGTCCCAATTGAAGGAATCTTTACTCACACACTTGCAACCTCTGATTTAAAAAGACACACGTCGTATTCTTTGGGTAACTAGATAACTGATTGTTCCTGGATTCCCTTGATAGACCTCTTATTAAACAAGTTTACAGTAGAAGGAAGAATAGGCTTTGTTAGTAAGTAGCACGTGTAGAAAATACTAGATAAAAAAACACGTGATTTTAAATAGAGTTAGTGCGCAGGTTTTGGTGGGAAAGACAGCTGTATTTGGGCGGGAAAAGCTGTTAAATAGAGTTAGCGTGGGAGGGAAGGGACATGTTCTGTTTTGTTAGAGAATTGAGTGAGAAATAGAATTCTGATTTTCTGGTTGAGAGAAGAACAGAATTGTAGATTGTAACCAAGGATTGATATCTCTTCAATCCTAATTGTGTAAAGAAAGTGAAGTAATAAAGGATCTTGATTCCAAACTGTGTTGGAGTTCCAACATTTTGGTATCAGAGCCGTGATTCGGGAGGGATGGTGCAGACCCGCATTGAAGAACGGTTGGAATACATCGACCAGGAGATTGCCGGAATGAAGAAAGAGTTGAGTAAAATGCCGGCGATTGAGGGAGGATTAGCCGAAATCGCGAAGAGCATCGATCTAATGCGTCTTCAGTCGGAAAAACAGCAGCAGCTTTTGTTCACGATCATTGAGACGAGTTCGAAGGAGAGATCAATGATGAGTGGGCAAGCGACAGAACCCGCCGTGAAGGATTTTGAAAAAGCGAAAGGGAAAGAAAGCGACGCGTCCTCCAGTAGAATGAATGAATCGAATCGGAATCACCGAAACGATGGAGGAGAACGGAGGATCGACAGCGACGATGGATACTCTGACCGAAACAAATTTAAAAAGATCGAGATGCCCGTTTTCACTGGAGAGGATCCCGATTCTTGGCTGTTCCGAGCAGAGAGGTATTTTCAAATTCATAGATTAACAGAGTCTGAAAAAATGTTGGTGTCGACCATTAGTTTCGATGGTCCAGCACTGAATTGGTATAGATCTCAAGAGGAGAGAAATAAATTTGTTAGTTGGTCGAATATGAAGGAGAGGTTGTTAATTCGTTTTCGGTCCAGTAAAGATGGCACTATTGGCGGGCAATTTCTGAGAATTAAACAAGAGGGTTCTGTAGAGGAATATATAAATTTGTTTGACAAAATGGTAGCTCCAGTTAATGAATTGCCGGAATGGGTGATTGAAGATACTTTTATGAATGGCCTGTTGCCGTGGGTTAGATCAGAAGTTGTTTTCTGTCGACCGAAGGGTTTGGCAGAAATGATGGAAGCGGCACAAATGGTTGAAAATAGAGAAATAGTAAGAATGGAGGCGAAAATGAGTGGGTACTCAGGGGGTAAGTTGTCTAGTCAGATTGCTAGCAATGGGAAAATAAATCCGGGAGGAGTAGCAGGAGACATTAAAGGAAATTCTTCATTTTCCACTCGAACCATAACCTTGAGAAGTCAGGCATCCAATGAAAATCGAAGGGAGGGAACATATAAACGGCTACCTGATGCAGAATTTCAGGCTCGGAAAGAGAAGGGCTTATGTTTTCGTTGCAATGAGAAGTATTTTGCAGATCATAAGTGTAGATTGAAGGAACAACGTGAGTTGAGGATGTTTGTAATAACCGAAGGGAAAGATGAATATGAAATCGTTGAGGAAGAAAAAGAGGAAAAAGATTTGGGCGGCCTAGAAGTCAATGGGGACTTAACCACAGTGGTTGAATTATCAATCAACTCGGTGGTTGGTCTCAATGATCCTGGAACTATGAAGGTGAGAGGTAAATTGCTTGGAGAAGAAGTGATTGTATTGATCGACTGCGGAGCAACACATAACTTTGTGTCTGAAAAACTAGTAAAGAAATTGATTTTACCAGTCAGAGAAACTTCACACTATGGCGTAATCTTAGGTTCTGGAGCAGCTGTTCAGGGTAAAGGAATCTGTGAAAAACTAGAAGTGCAGTTGAATGGTTGGAGGATTGTGGAGGATTTTCTTCCTTTAGAACTTGGAGGAGTAGATGTCATTTTGGGAATGCAATGGTTGTACTCATTGGGGGTAACTATAGTAGATTGGAAGAACCTATCTCTATCCTTTGTGGCTGAAGGAAAAGAGGTAAAGATCAAAGGGGATCCTAGCTTGACTAAGGCAAGGATCAGCCTAAAGAATATGATGAAAAACTGGGAAGAAAGGGATAGTGGATTCTTGATTGAGTGTAGATCCTTGCAAGTGAGAACAGTAGGAGATGAGGAGTATTGTTTGTTAAACACAGAAGCAGTGAGCAAGGGACTGATTAGTT
Organism: Cucumis melo; assembly: GCF_025177605.1. Taxonomy (NCBI): domain Eukaryota; kingdom Viridiplantae; phylum Streptophyta; class Magnoliopsida; order Cucurbitales; family Cucurbitaceae; genus Cucumis; species Cucumis melo. The sequence continues at coordinate 350,036 of NC_066862.1, read as the reverse complement.
CAGTGATCAAACAGTACCAAGATGTCTTTGATTGGCCAGAAAAATTACCTCCTCGGAGAGAGATAGAGCATCATATACATATGAAAGATGGGACTGAACCAATTAATGTGCGGCCATATCGATATGGATTTCATCAGAAGGGGGAAATGGAGAAGTTAGTTCAAGAAATGTTGGATTCAGGGGTGATAAGGCCAAGTACAAGTCCATATTCCAGTCCAGTTCTGTTGGTTAAGAAAAAAGATGGGAGTTGGCGATTTTGTGTAGATTATAGAGCAGTAAACAATGCCACGATCCCCGACAAGTTTCCCATACCAGTAGTAGAGGAATTGTTTGATGAGCTATGTGGAGCAACTCTATTTTCCAAGATTGATTTGAAATCGGGGTATCATCAAATTAGAATGGCTGATGAAGATATAGAGAAAACGGCTTTTAGAACACATGAGGGCCATTATGAATTTTTAGTCATGCCATTTGGGCTGACCAATGCTCCGGCTACCTTTCAAGTTTTGATGAATGCAATTTTCAAACCATTTCTCAGAAGGTTTGTGTTAGTTTTTTTTGATGACATATTGGTTTATAGTAGAAATGAGAAGGAGCATGTGTTACACTTGGAAATGGTGTTGAAAGTGCTGCGGCAACATGAACTGTATGCTAACCAGAAGAAATGTCAGTTTGCTCAAGAGAAAATTGAGTATTTGGGACATGTGATTTCGGGAGAGGGTGTGGCAGTGGATCCGGAGAAAATTAAAGCAATTTGTGACTGGCCACGACCTACAAATGTCAAAGAAACTAGAGGATTCCTTGGATTGACAGGATATTACCGGCGTTTTGTGCGCAATTACGGTACTATTGCTGCACCACTTACTCAGTTATTAAAGAAAGGAGGATTTAGTTGGACTGAGGAAGCTACTCAGGCTTTTGACCGGTTGAAGTCTGCAATGGTATCCTTACCAGTGTTAGCTTTACCGGACTTCAATAAGCAATTTGAAATAGAGGCTGATGCATCTGGATATGGAGTTGGAGCTGTATTGGTTCAAGACAAAAGACCACTAGCATATTTCAGCCACACATTAGCACTGAGAGATAGAGGTCGACCGGTGTATGAAAGGGAACTTATGGCTATTGTGTTAGCAGTCCAAAGATGGCGACCGTATTTGCTGATTGGGAAGTTTAGAGTCAAAACTGATCAGAAGGCGCTTAAATTTTTGTTAGATCAGAGGATTATACAACCGCAGTATCAGAAGTGGATAGCTAAATTGTTGGGCTACTCGTTTGAGGTAGACTATAAACCGGGAGTGGAAAACAGAGCAGCTGATGCTCTGTCACGGAAACCAGAGGAAGTACAGTTGTTTGGGTTGTCTATACCGATCACTGTTGATTTGGATGTGATCAAAAGAGAGGTGTCTCAAGATTCTAAGTATAAAGAGATAGTAAGACAGCTTGAGCAAGGAGAAGAGTTGCAAGTAGACAGCTATTCTTTGCAGAAAGGATTGCTGATGTATAAGAACCGATTGGTAATTGTTCAGCAATCTTCTTTGAAACCAGTAATTCTAGAAACTTTTCATAATTCAGCAGTTGGTGGACATTCTGGGTTTCTGAGAACTTATAAAAGAATAGCAGCGGAGTTGTACTGGAAAGGGATGAAGGCAGAAATTAAAAAACACTGTGAAGAGTGCCTAACTTGTCAAAGAAATAAAACAATGGCTCTATCACCTGCCGGTTTACTGGTTCCATTGGAGATACCTCAGGTTATATGGAGTGAGATATCCATGGATTTTGTGGAAGGACTTCCAAAATCAAATGGGTATGAGGTAATTCTGGTTGTGGTAGACAGATTGAGCAAATATGGGCACTTCTTACCATTGAAGCATCCGTTTACTGCTAAATTGGTAGCAGAGTTGTTTGTTAAGGAGGTAGTAAGATTGCACGGGTTTCCCTTATCCATTGTATCGGATAGAGACAAGGTATTCCTTAGCCAATTCTGGACTGAATTGTTTCGTTTGTCGGGCACCAAATTAAATAAAAGCACAGCTTATCATCCTCAATCAGATGGCCAAACGGAGGTTGTGAACAGAGGGGTGGAAACATATTTGAGATGCTTTTGTAATGAGAAACCCAAGGAGTGGATTAAATGGCTGCCATGGACAGAATATTGGTATAATACGACTTATCAACGTTCAATTGGTATGACTCCATTCCAAGTTGTTTATGGCCGACAACCTCCTACTATTGTATCTTATGGAAGTTCTCCATCTAAGAATTCTACTGTTGAAGAGATGCTGCAGGAAAGAGATATTGTTCTGGTTTCTTTACGAGAACATTTGCGCTTGGCACAAGAGCAAATGAAGTCATATGCGGATCGAAAAAGGAGAGATGTGGAATTTTCTGTAGGGGAATTTGTGTTATTGCGCATTCGCCCTTATCGACAGATTACGGTGAGAAGTAGGAGGAATGAAAAGCTTGCTCCTCGTTTCTTCGGGCCATATGAAATTATTGAGAAGATTGGACCCGTCGCCTATCGTTTACAGTTGCCAGAGAATTCCAGAATTCATCCGGTATTCCATGTATCTCAGTTGAGGAAATTGGTGGGACAGCATGAAAATATTCAACCTACTATTCAGTTTGTTGATGAGAATTATACATGGAAGTCTGAACCAGAAGAAGTTGTTGAATACCGAAAGACAGGGGCTGAACAGTGGGAAGTTTTGGTGAGCTGGAAAGGGTTGCCTAAGCATGAAGCTTCTTGGGAATCCTATGAAGAAATAAAAGAAAAATTTCCAACTCTTCACCTTGAGGACAAGGTGAATTTAAAAGGGGGAAGTAATGATAGACCTCTTATTAAACAAGTTTACAGTAGAAGGAAGAATAGGCTTTGTTAGTAAGTAGCACGTGTAGAAAATACTAGATAAAAAAACACGTGATTTTAAATAGAGTTAGTGCGCAGGTTTTGGTGGGAAAGACAGCTGTATTTGGGCGGGAAAAGCTGTTAAATAGAGTTAGCGTGGGAGGGAAGGGACATGTTCTGTTTTGTTAGAGAATTGAGTGAGAAATAGAATTCTGATTTTCTGGTTGAGAGAAGAACAGAATTGTAGATTGTAAACAAGGATTGATATCTCTTCAATCCTAATTGTGTAAAGAAAGTGAAGTAATAAAGGATCTTGATTCCAAACTGTGTTGGAGTTCCAACATCCCTTTGGACTGAGAACTTGAGAAAGAATGAGGATAATAGAGGTTAGAGTTGCATTTGAAGACATTGTGCAGGTTCATATTTATATATAAACTGATAGGTTATGTTATACATTATGGCAAACGTTCTTTTATCACAACATTGATTCGTTTTTCAAATGAAAGATATTGGTCCCTCTCCCCTGTGGTTTTTTCTTTTGTGGTCAGTTTGTTTTCTACATTTTGTGTGTTTGAATGCGTGTTTTCTTCCATCCTTGTTATTCAACTTGGATGTAGAGACACATCCACATGTCTAAGTAAAGGTCCATTGACAGCTCCTAATTTTTCCACCACGTCATTGCTGTATCCTATTTTGACTGGAGGTAATAGACTACAATTTCGTGATTGTTTTCATTCCTGTAGGTCTACTCTGCTTCATTTATTTTTTAGTGGACTGTGCTTCTTTTTGCACTTATTTTATTATCCACTTAGATTGCTGACCTTTTATTCTCCTTGGCAACCCTCCACCGAGGATTTTAGGTTGTGTTTCTTAAATATAATATTGAATTTACCTTCACTCATTAGCTTTGGCTTTTAGATCAATTGGTGGTTTGAGATGATATCAGAGCTGATTGGTTTATTAGCTTCTGCACTCAAATCCTTGTGTTTGTTATTTCTCCCTATTTTATATTGATCTCCACTTATTGGACCTTTCATATATTTCGAGCCTGCAAATAAGGGGAGTGTTAGATATGATATTAAATTTATCTTTACTCATCAACTTAAGCCTTTGGATCAATTTTTAATTTAAGAATGTTGTTCATTTGGGATATGATACTAAATTTGTTTATGTATTTGCAGGTTCTATGCGGCAGAGGTTTTACTGGCTCTCGAATATCTTCACATGCTTGGAGTGGTCTATAGGGACTTGAAACCGGAGAATGTATTGGTTCGCGATGATGGCCACATAATGCTCTCAGATTTTGACCTTTCACTAAGATGCGCAGTGTCACCCACCCTGATAAAAACTTCATACGATTCTGACCCATCAAAACGAGCTGCATTCTGTGTCCAGCCTGCCTGTATTGAGCCATCATCAGTTTGCATCCAACCTGCATGTTTTATTCCTCGACTCTTCCCTCAGAAAAGCAAAAAGAAAAGTCCCAAGCCTCGAGGTGATCTGGGGTTGCAATCCAGTACTCTTCCTGAGCTGGTAGCAGAGCCTACTGCTGCCCGCTCCATGTCTTTTGTTGGCACCCATGAATACCTAGCCCCTGAAATCATCAAAGGAGAGGGTCATGGAAGTGCTGTTGACTGGTGGACTTTTGGCATTTTCTTGCATGAACTATTGTATGGAAAGACCCCCTTCAAGGGATCGGGAAACAGAGCCACACTATTCAACGTTGTAGGGCAGCAGCTGAAGTTCCCGGAGTCTCCAGCAACTAGTTATGCTAGCCGAGATCTTATTCGTGGTTTGCTAGTAAAGGAGCCCCAGCATCGACTCGGAGTGAAGAGGGGTGCAACGGAGATCAAGCAGCATCCTTTCTTTGAAGGTGTGAATTGGGCTTTGATACGATGCAGCACGCCCCCAGAAGTGCCAAGACCAATGGAGGCCGAACTGCCCAAGTTTGGGGTAGTTGACCCAACAGGGGTCGGCGGCAGCAGTAAGAGGATGGTAGGTACAGATGTTGTTAAGTCTGGTGGTCAATATCTTGACTTCGAGTTCTTTTAACTCTCGGATTGCAGGATAGTTTGTTGGCGTCTAAAAGTAATTGGTCATTAATGTTAAAATGTGTTCTTTCACTATTCAATCTGCCTCGTAGTTAGATATTCCACTCTTAGAATTGATGCATTTGATAAATTGGTGTCTGAAAGAATCCACGTACTGAGGGCTGTCTAATATGAACAAACCATTTAGAGATTGAGCAGTTCTTCGATTTGTACACTGCAGTAAATTGCGATTCCTGGACGATAGATGCGTTCATTTTGGATGAATGAGACTTATCAGTCTAGATAATTAACTTACATCGTTATTAAGTCCATAGATAATCAAATTCCTCAATTTAGTTCTGAGCAGATTGACGACAAAGAGTCGGATATAGCTTTCTACAGGGTTTGACTATTATAACTGAATTATTCAGTGGGATTTGAGTGGACAAGAGGAGACACCAAGGCAAATAACTAACTCATGAACAAAATCATTTACATGAATACAAAAGTAGCAAAGAAACAAGAGATTATTATTATTATTATTATTATTATTATTATTATTTTCGGTTCTCTAATTTGACTCTTTTGGTTACTGTTGGCTTTGAATCGTGTTATGATTTAGATTGCATTTAGGGTGCTTACCTTTAATTTGCTTCCTTCTAATCTATTCTCGTTATTGTTTGACTTGAGTTGCATAAGAGATCTTTTCATTGATGTGGTATTGAATTTACCGCACTCCAATGCCTAAATAGTACTAAGAGATGTAAGGCTTAGTGCTCAACTAAAGATCAATTATCCTCCTTTTTAGGTGGTTGCTCAACTAAAGATCAATTATCCTCCTTTTTAGGTGGTTGAATAGGACCATTTATAAATCTATCTCTGGACACATAACATATGTTACCAAATGAGTCTTCACATTTTCTTTTGAAAAATGACTAGGTCTCATTGGAGATAGCCCTATATTCCTAAATTTCTCCTCATTTTTGACTTGTTTGTTGAAGTCAATAGACAAGCAATTAAATAAATGCCCAAAATTATTATTGTATTCAAGGAAAGCTACTTTTCTGTATTGCAAATAACTCCAAAATAGCGGTAAGTTTTAGAGATTTATATATTATATAAGAAGAAACCAAGAACATTCAAGTGAGAACTGTCCTTTAATTTATTAACAAATACTTGAACCGCACGTTTTCAATGTTAGGAAAAGGGTGGTGCGATGCTTTATTATTTATTTTAACTATTATTGCTATTTCAATTTATTTTGGAATCTAAAATAAAAACAATACATACCGCATATTAACAAAAATACTTTTCCGTTTAAAATTGTCATGCTATGTGTAACAAGAAACTTTAACCCTTTTTCTTTTAAGAAAAAAATTAATAATTAATTTTTATTCAATGTAATAAGAGAAATGTATTATGAGATAAGTTCTACCTAATCGTTGCTTTCATATGACTAATAGTGTAGAAGTATATTCAAATCTTTTTCTTCCATTTAAATATATATTTTAATTTTTGTATGTCCCTAATAATATTTATAATTAATATGTCCTTGAAATTTTTTTGCAAAAAAAACATGTCAACTATTTACAAAAATAACAAAAAAAAAAAAAAAAACATCGATAAACTTCAATCAACCTCTATAAATTGTATACTTTAATTACTTTTTTTTACCTATATGCACTAATAGACTTCAATAAGTTTATCTTAACGATAGACTTCTATTAGTTTTTATCATTGATAAATCGATAGACTTCATTTTGATAATTTGTAAATAGTTGGAGCGTTTTCCTTTCATACCTAAAAAGTCTCCTATGCCGTGATACCATTTAGTACATTCTCTTTAGGTCAATATTTAACATGTATGTATATAGCATAAAGTATTTTGTTTGATGGGTTCAGAGGTAGTTGGGATAAAAAGAGTATACGTAGATGAGGGAGTTTGTGAACACGTGGTGGTTTGGAAGCTTCAAAGAAAGTGGTGTGTTGGGTTGGTATTAGTTATATTATATTAGTATTTGGATATATAATATAAAGGAGTAGATATGGATGGAAACACACATTATACAGAAACACACATTATACAGAGAATACACAGTGTGGTAGTGTGGTTCCTTCTAATAACAATAAACCAAAGAAGAATTAGAAGCAGAAAAATCATGTTGAGCAGCAGCAGCAGCAGCAGCTTGGAAGGGTCGTCGTCGGATTTATTTCTTTTGGAGCAGATTCGGCGGCATCTTCTAGAAGACGACTTAGGGAAAGGGAGTACCAATAATAATGTTGAGGATGGAATAATAAGGTATGATATTAGTTGTAGTGGAGCTGGTTGGGAGATGAGTAACAACAACAACAACAATATGGTGGATCAAATGTCGTCAATTATTATTAGAGACAATCCGGAAGAGAAGTCTCGGCCTCGGCCCCGGCCTCGAGGTTTGCAGTTCAGAGGAGTTAGGAGGAGGCCTTGGGGGAAGTACGCGGCAGAAATCAGAGACCCGAGCAGAAAAGGAGCTCGAATATGGCTGGGGACTTACCACACCGCCCAAGACGCTGCTTTAGCTTACGATCGAGCTGCTTTTCAGATGCGAGGGGCCAAAGCTAAACTCAACTTCCCTCACATCATTTCTTCTAACAACTAATTAACTCCGAATTCAACTTATTCTACTCTTCCGTTCCATCACCCTTTTATTTCTCACCCTGGCCCTTCACAAATTATAATCTCCATTATTTTCTATCTCTACATATATATTAAGATCAGTCATCTCCAACATCACTCATCAAATTACACATATATCCTTATCAAAATGTCACATAGCTAGCTTTAACTTTCTCATTTAAAAAGAAAACCAATAGTAATAAATATAGTTATGAAATAAAACTACCACTTAGATGTAGCTATGAATCCAAAATTTGTAATGTCTCTCCTATTCACTGCCCAATAAATTTTTGCTACTTTTACACATTTTCCCATGTAGCTATGATGTCTCGCAATGTTAATCATCCAATTCCATATTAATTTCTTCCAAACGATACCTTGAGGGGATTCAAGAAGGCTATTAGAGTGGATGGTTTGAACCAAATCAGATTCCATCCACAAATTAGATAAACCTCTTGAGTGAGCAATCTTTAAGTTACGAAGAAGGATCATTGCTTCGGCTGATAACAAACATCCACCCCGCCATCCATCACCTTCGAAAAAGACCACCATTTTCCCAAGCAAATCTCTAATAATTATGATATACTATCGTAGGGGAAGTGAATTTCTTAGCCCTATTTTCGAGTGGGGTCGGGCAATTCCTTTTAATGTTACGTTGAGGTATTGGAGTCGAGCTTTCTCCTGTTATTAATAGTGAGATCTCAAGTTGCAGCCCTTTGGGCGAATTATTTGCTTAGTGAAGTTTGATTTCATAAAATAATTGTCTAAAAAGTTTTCGTGTCTACTACTTTTACATTTTCTCTCTACTATAGTAGTTTCTAAAAGTTTAGCAAATTAAAGCAATCAACTCGTGATTTAAGAAAATCAGTCAATTAAATCATGATACGCTGCTTGCGACAGATTAGGGTAGAGAGGAGAGGTATGGTATGAAGCAAAAGTCTTACGAGTATAACAGTATTTTTGGAGGGCGTCAAAATAAGGATAACGCATCATTAATTGACAGAACCTTTAATGTCATACTAAATGTGTAATGTTTAATTTCCATGTCTATCTTTGTTGTACTAAAGTTAAATAATATTTTGAAAGAAAATAAATTCTATGAGAAACATAAAAGATTATTTTGGAAGAAAATAAATCTGAAGGAAAATATAAAAGCTCTCTATTCCTCTTCAAATTTATTCTCACAAAATACTTTTTAATTTTTCGGAAACAAAGGAAGTGCGGTTCCAAGTTTCTGAATTGGTATAAATTGATAGTTACTAATCTTGGATGATTTTGATAAATCGTTAAATAGGTTTCGGTATAAAATAGTAAGGACTATACCAAATAGAGATTTGAAATAAATAATACTATAGGTAATTATATCATAAGTTATAATAATAGGGAACACCACATGTTATATAATTGAAGCAACAAATTAAACATAGAGTAGGTTATAAACCCATTTAAAGTTGGATTCCTGACCAAACAACCCTATAACTACTGGCCACACACAATTATAGAGACAGTTATGTAACTAAAATTACAATCATGCATAAATAATAAACCAAATAAGTAAAAAAATAGCCTCAATAATCTAAATGATCAAATAATAAAGAGTATCAAATGAACAAAACTTGAAAACAAAAGAATGTCATGATTGGTAGTCAAAGGCAGACTCCAAAAACACCGACCTTAAAAATAATTATTAACTTTTGCATGAGTTGTTAGGGTACTATAATAATTATGTCAAACATAATTCAATCGATTGGATATAGCTAGTAGCAAAATTCAAAACTAATTCATCAAATTAGAAGTAACTACGAATCTTATGTTAAACTTTTGTTTAGAAATAAAATACCAATCATATGTTGATGTTTTCAATTCAATAGAAGAACAATTTATTTCCTAACCAGATGCAATTTATTTCAATTCAATTTCAATCTTAAGCTTAAGCTTGTTGAATATTAGTGAACAATAAACTAGTATGAATTTATTTGTGAATGTGTTTCAAGCTAAAAAATTGAAAACCTGTATAATTATTATTTTGCAATGTTATATAACTTATAGTAAAGTAGATCATACAACACATATATTTTAACTCTTTTTTATATAAATTTATAACATATATATTATATTTCTAAAAGTAAAATTCAAAATTTTGATAAAGGAAACAATTTCAGAAATATAATTCAAATTATGAACTAAAAACGCGTATATTTTTCTAAATTTAATAAATCTTTGAGGTTTGGACACTAAAAAAGCGCAAATCAGGAAAAAAGAAAAAAAAAAAAAAAAACCTCACGTGCACTAAAAGAACAATATTGCTATTTTTTTATAGAAAGATTGAAACAACGTGTAGTAGTTGGCATAATATAGAATTTGAATATTAATTAATTGGGTGGTTTTAATTTTAATTTAAGTAGCTTGGTCAGGTCAGGTGAAACTTGGAAGCTTCGTTGTTTGTAATTTATTCACAAAAGCAAGCGTAGCTGACACAAACAATGTGGATGTGGAAGAGCTTTGTGTTGACGTAAAAATGATTTTATGTACATAAGTTACAACAAAATCAAATAATCAAATGATAAATAATTTGGAAAAAGAAGTCAAAAATTCAAGGTTAGAGACTTTGAAAACGTGTTGTTACCCTTAGCCCTACTTCTTTGAATCCGCATTGACCCTATAACCATAACAATATTAATTGTTTCTTTTATTTATAAAAAAGAAGAAGAAGAAACCCAGGGAATAATTATAATAAATGAGTGAACTTAAAATATAATTCTGCGGCACATGTGTGTGGTGAGGTGAGATAGTATAGAATAGGACATAATGGAATTGGTATTATGATATATTATTAATTTAACCACGTTTTTGTTTTAATGAATATGCATGGTGTACGTTTATAATAATTTGGAGGAAATTTGAAGGAGGTTGGTTCAGGGAAGCAGCTAGCGGAGAACTAAGGGGATGGACATATAAAATGAAGAAGGCCCAAGGGAGAACTGCCACTGCAAATAATTTAACTGCACGAAGTTAGATATATTATAATAACAATAATGTCGTCGTGGAGGGAGTCTGATGTGTTGGAGTCGATCCGTCAGCATCTTCTGAAAGAAAACTTAAACAAGAGTGGAGATGGCCGGGATGGGATTTTTAGTATTATTCAGGATCATCATTATAAAGCGGCGGCGGTGGAGAAATTCAAGGGAGTGAGGCGGAGGCCATGGGGGAAATATGCGGCGGAGATAAGAGATCCAAAGAGAAACGGAGCGAGAACGTGGCTGGGGACCTTTGAAACGGCCCAAGAAGCAGCTTTGGCCTACGATCGAGCGGCTTTCAAAATCCGAGGAGCTAAGGCAAAACTCAAATTTCCACACCTCATTGATTCTGCTTCTACATATTCTACTTCTGCTTCTACTTCGTCTACTAAGCGTCCTCCAAGTCCTACCCACGCCGACCATTAAACTTCTGCTTCTAAACGCCGCTGACAACTCCGCCTTGCTTCTCTTTTCCCCAAGCCTCTGACCCACATTTCATTTCCCACCTACTTTGCTTGCTTACCCATCCTTTCCAATTCTCTACAAACCGACTAAATGTTATATATCAGTTACATAGGTAGTTTATTTCCCACTATGTACTTCCCATTTGTATCATTCAATAAATGTCCAATATTATTTACTCTCTTCTTCTTTCGCTTCTGGATGGTCTTGCCGTTCATATGTTCAGTATGCAGCTCTTCTTAATTTTAATATTCAAACCAATCCTGCAACGATATTTTACAAACATTCTCTACTTTGGATTCTAAAGAAAAAATATGGAGCGGTACCAAGAATTAGAATATAGACAACGAGAATCCAGTCAACACAAGGAGACGGGATTTTTTCTTCTTCTGAAGGACAGGAGATAGAACTTGGGAGGTAGAAAGATGATGAGAAATATAAGAAATATATATAACGTAAAAGAGATAAAGAACAAAACTTCCCCCCAAATGGAAATTTCAGATTTGCACATAGTAGAATTGTCTCCACCATCAACACCAAAATTGAAAAATAAAAGAGATAGAGAACAGAAATCTTTTCCCAATCTCTCGACCCAATTTCTGTCTTGGCACCTAGAGCATCGAAGATTGAGCTCATTGCTTGCTTCTAGAGGATTAGTTCTTCAAGACCCACCCCAAAGATGAAGAATTTGGAAGTCGTAGCCTATTCTGATATACGATCCAAGTGAGAGTTAAAAGAAAATAGAAATTAATAAAATTAACACCTCTGGTAAAATTGGTATTATTGAAATTGAAGTGCTATTATCTTTTAAATTAACCCAAGAACTCAAAGTGCTATTATTGAAACAAATTTAAGGAACCAAATAGACATATTATACAAAAGAAGAGCCTGCCTTATAACGACCTATCTTGATACACAATCAAATTTGGATTTAAAGCATTAGCCGTAGGTAAATTATTAGTTAAATTTTGTTTCGTTTGGTCATTTATTATTCTTGATATTTTTTAAAGCATTTGAGAAGGTTAGAACCTTCTAGCAGAGCATATATTTTGTTTCGATTAGGTAGATTGTGGTTATCTATCAATTATTGGATTAGTAGTGCGGTGCGTCTGGTTTCGAGACTTGAATAAAAGAAACAGCAGGCAACTAACTAACTAGGAAGTAAATTAAAGGCAGACCAACTTCAGATCCATAAACATTAACAGTAGCTGATAGCAAACAGAAACTCAAAGTACACCATAACGCCATGCTTATAGCCAGCTATTGATTAAACATAGAAATGTCTCAACCAAGTGGTCGGTTGTCAATTTAAAAGAGGTGAAAACACAAAACAAAGGGCCGCACAGAATGGGATGAACCACAGGCATTTATTTTTCACTCGTAGATCCATGAATGAAGGCTACTCTGCCAGTTAACAGGACCTTCTGGGAACCAAAGAGCAATTTCCTTCCTTGCACTCTCCACCGAGTCACTTCCATGAATGATGTTCCTGAAAAGACAAAACCAACCATCCATCATCCACACATATGTGATCCTTTATCAACTTACTATCAAGCATTCATTCAATCCAAAACCGCCGTTACCTGCCAACATCAATTGCAAAGTCACCTCGTATGGTTCCCACATCAGAGTCTACTGGCTTTGTAGCTCCGATGATCTTCCTACCAGTTGCTACAACATTTTTCCCCTCCCAGATCATTGCAACGACGGGACCAGAGATTATGTACTCAATCAATCCATTAAAAAAAGGCTTTCCAGCAAGATCAGAGTAATGATTTTCAGCAAAAGCGCGATCCACAGACATGAGCTTCAAACCTAACCCACGCACACCATGTTATTGTTCTAAATCAGTAACAATATTCAATAATATAGAAAACTGCAGATTGCAGATGGTAGAGAACGTAAGATTTCGGTCAAACTCAAACTTAGGCAAGCAAGAGGACGACGTCAGCATAAAAATGAGGAAAAAAAATTAAAGACGACGAGATCCTATCGGCCAAAAGAAAACGAAGCACACAGAACAGTAAAAAGAGGATATCAAAAGGAAAAACAAAACAGAGAATTCGTAAAGCTCTGGGAGGGTAATTACCTCTTAGAGAAAAGCCTTTCTTCTCAAACCTACTGATAATCTCTCCAACCTGGAAAAAAAATCACACAAAAACGTATTAAAGCAGAAGGATGGATCGAATGATGGTAATGCAAATACGCCAAAACTGAGAATACGCCCCAAGTTAAAAGAAACACCCCAGATTAACATATAGTAAAAGGAAAAGATAAGAAACGAAATTGAAAAGGAAGAGGAGATGAAAGAGGGATACCAGGCCTCTCTGGACTCCATCAGGCTTGATCATGATAAAGCTCTGCTCCATTTTTGTGGACCGGCGTTACGTTATGCTTCTGGTCTGCAACTGTGTAGTGTGTAGTGTGTAGTGTGTAGTTGTAGACGCCGAGACCGCTGTTGAAGCGGGTGGAGGCGTAAAAGGGGTTTTATAGGTGCAACTGCAATTGGTTTCGCCTAACCCTAATACCCTTCCACTCGAATATTATATTTCTAATTATTTATTTACGGACGAATTTAAATCTATAGTTTCCTAATATGCTCATCATATCTCTTATACATTACTTGTAACTTGTACCTGCCCCACCACTATTTTCTAACTCTATCAAATATGCATAATCACTCGGTCAAATTTTAAAATCCAATCCTATTTATGTAATTAGTAAATGAATAAACCTATAATTCCTCGTGTTTAGATCCAAGTGCAAAAACTAGAGAATATGTTCAATGCTCTCCTTCCACTACTTTGCTCTTACCCCCTATTTCCTTTTCTACCATTTTCTCGCATTTTTTGAGTTAATATTTAACGGGACCCAATTTGTACCAATTTTACCCATATTACGATTTCCTTTTTTTTCTTTCTGGCTTTCACACTCTTTATCTTTATTTGTATTCTTATTTTTATAAAATTGGAATCCTAAAGTAAATTATAACATCAATAAATAGAATAAAAAGAACTGACATTTGAGGTTAACATCCACGACGAGGTTAAATAAAATTAAAAAAAATAAAGCTAAGTTTGAGAATGGATTTAGCAAACTCTCCTAATTTTTTTTAGAGGTGAGGAGTAAACTAAGTAAAATGAAATAAAAAAAAAAAATACTTATATACAATGGGCATCTCATGAAATAGGTAAAAGGAATGAGATGGATGAAGTTCGCTAGCATTTTTCTTTTTCTTTATTGAATTAGGGAATGAGATCCCCTTCCCTTTTTGGAGAATGATTCACAGTTATATAAAGCGAAGAAGCCCACATTTTGATTCTACTTGCGTGTTTAACAAGCACGTGGTCGTGAAAAAATGGTTGGAACTAGTTAGTTTCATAATCCTTAAAATGTACGATTCATTGGAAGTATTTTTTTTTTCTTGGCTGCACTGTTCTTGTACAACACCCAGTCTCTACATCAATAAAAGTCTGCCATATATGTTATTTTATTAAATTTAGATTGTTCTCATTTTATTTTTACCATGTAGAAAAAATATATGGAGAGCACATGCACGTGAAGGATTTTATTTGAGTTTATTTCGGATTTGGATATGGTGATGGTGGAAGGTAACTAAAATTATGAGTTGAGATGGGATTTAAAATGTCCAATAAAAATGGAGATTGTGTTTAGCAAGAATTATTAGAGTCCAACAATGAGTAAAAAAGATAGGAAGATTCAAATAGAAAAGTAAGACAACAATAAATAATAATAATAATAATAATAAAAAGCCGAATTCACCCATGGATCGATGACTGTCTTCAAACCACACAGCAGAAATCTGAAACTTATGAGCATATGGAACGCTAACTCTTGCAGTTGGTCTAGAGAAAACTAAGAACAAAACTTATGAATATAGAGACTCAAATAACATCAACGAAATCTTGAATCTCATTCACATACGCAGCATTCCCAGCCAAAAGACTGTAGAAGGTGTGTTATAAATATAAGAAAGCAGTAAAAAGGAAACATGGAGGGCAGGAAAGGTATATTGGAGAAGCATCGCATTGGGAAAGAAAAAGGGAAGGTTGGGAATATTAAATGGAATAGGATGGGGACAATGGGCGGTGGGCCAAGAGGTTTAATTTGGAAGTGGGCTGGGCCTGGTGACAGGCCGAGGGCAGCCCACCCAGCATTGATCAGATTGTGATCCAAAATGAAGTAGTAGTAAATCATAAAAAAGTAAGGTGAGAAGAAGAATGAGGGGTCGAGGGGTGGAATGATAATAGTAAACAGTAATAGGATAGGTAGAAATTGGAGTGTGAGTGGAGTGGAATCCATCTCATATTCTCATGTGCGTCTTATCTCTAAACAAATAAATACAGAGGAGCAGATATTTTGCTTAGAAAGTGAAAGAAATAATAATAATAATAATAATAATAATAATAATAATAATTATACAAGCTGCAAAGAAAAGGGAAAGAAAGAAAAGGGGGAAATGAAATTAGGAAGGCAGGGATGTAAAAAGAAAAAAATATATATATAAATTTAAAAAAAAAAAAAAAAAAAAGTTATTGGGGGTTGGCCGGGAATTAATGAGCCGGAAGTCAGAATGATGTAAAGGGTTCGTGCTCCGAAGAATTGGAGTCATCGCAAGGAGAGTGGTTGTGTCTACCTTCGTAAGTGGTTATCACCATCCGGCAATCCTCCGACAGTCGCTCTACCCTCTTCTTCACTCGGCAGTTGCTATGCGTGCAACGATAGTAGCTTCTGCAAATTATTAATCGCCATCATCATTTAACCCTTGACTATAATTATTTGTTCTCATCCTACCATTGCATATTAATTCACCAAAGAAACCAAAATGAAATGAATGGATATGTTGTTGTGTTGTGCAGAGAGTAAAGAAAAAGTAGTCAAAATTAGAAATAGAAGAATATAGGTATATATATGTGTGTGTGTGGATGACTGGTAGTTGTTCTCTGGCCCGTGGCCTTGGCCTTGGCCTTGGGGGGGCGGCCACCTATAACCAAAATCCCCAAATCAATAATGATGGCACTGGCGAAGAGAATATAACATAATCATTCCCAATCTGCCTACTACTGAAACTGAACTGTGAACTACCCAAACCCCCAAAACCCCCCTCTTCACTTCTCTTTCTCCTAATTATTTTATCCTCTCTCTCTACATACATGTATATGTATATATTATATCTATTTTCTATACTAACTAATCAATTGTTTTATCATTCCATTCGTGCTTTTGTCATTAACCTCTCTCTATCGCGCATCATTAACAACTCATGATAATACATACATGCTATACATATATATATACACATACAATGCAATGCAACTTATGACAATAATCCGTATGCCTTAATTTGCGTCATAACTAATCAATCTCTCCCAACACGTCAAACAACTTTAATCTGTTCTATTCTACACTCGTGAATCTAGATTTAAAAAAATTAATTTCATCTCAAAATTAAAATAGCAAGGAGACTCGATGATGCATGAAATTAATATGCGATCATGAAGAAGCTAAGTTGTGTAGATAAATTAAATTCAAAGTTAGGGTAGTGATCATATAATTGAAAAGAATGGAAAGTGAATGGTGGATGTTATATTAGCAAAGAACATAAGGGTTTGGGTGGCAGTAGTGGTGCATGGGATGCGAGAGAGGGATGCGATAATATGTATTAAAAGAAAGAAGAAAAACAAGGGTAGGAGGATCGGAGAAGGAGGTAAGGATGGGTAGTACCTAGGATGAAGGCTGTTCTTGACAACTTTTTGGCCATATTTTCTCCATTTATAGCCATCGTCCAGCACATCAACATCGCTTCTGGTCTGAAAACAGAAACGTGGTTCTCTCAGCTTTCTCCTTACCTTCACCTTACTCTTATCCGCGTTTGTGTTTCTCCACCTGCAGTGCAAATTAAGAGCATGATCATGTATATATTCATATTAATTCATTCCTACCTAACTCACTCACCGTACGTGCAAACATTATGTAATAATTAGGGTTTTGTTGTATTTGTGTATACCATGAATTGGTGGCATCAGTAGCAGTAGCCGTGCAGTTTTCGTCATTACCGGGCTTGGGATCCAGTGTTCCAGGCAGCTGATGGGAATTAGGGGATGACAACTTAATACATGTATATTAATTGAGTAGAAAAAAGGTGAGAAAATTAATATTAATAGTAGTTAGTAGTTAGTACCTGGTGATTAGTCCAAGAAGGTGGTCGAGGGAGGATGTTGGAATGGGGAGAAGTAGTAGTAAAGGGAGGAGGTGGCATATTGGTGGCGTTGTTGTTGTTGTTGGGTGCCAAGAAGCTCAAAACCTGGCTGTGCTCTTCCAACTGCACAAATCCCATTTCGTGGATGTGGTGTGGATCATTTGAGAGGTGGAACGACACTTGAACTTCATAATCCTCCCCTCTTCCTGATGATCTTTGGGTCTGGGTTCCAGTTTCCATTATTCGTCTTTCTCACTATGATTATACCAAGGAAAGTGATCCCAAGAAAGCAAAGCAAAAGCAAAAACCAAATGCCAAACAAACAAAGAAAAAGAAAGATCCCCTTCCCCCCCTTCAATTCCCCTCCTTCTTAGCTTCTTTCTTTTTTTTTTTTTTTTTTTATATGTGTATATATATATTATATTTCTTTTTTATTGTTTAGGGCACTTTAATCACTTCAACCTCTCTGGGTGTGCTGTTTGAGTCAACGTACCAGTAAATGCGAAAAAGTAATGTTTTCTAATTTAATATTTAACTCTTCCCTTCATTTTATTTTATATTTAACCCTCTACGTAGTACGTACCAATACTACATACAAACGAAATACAAAACCCAAAACACATATACCCAACTCTTACATGTATCTCTCTCTCTCTCTCTCTCTCTCTCTCTCTCTCTCTCTCTTTGCACAGTACAATTATGTACATCTTGAAAACAAAACCATTCCACACTCCCACTGCCCATTCAAAACATATCATATGCCAGCTGCTCCATAATGCGGGTCTACGCCACTTCTTTTGTTCCTACTCTAAAAGTTCTTCCCAATATTATTCCATTCTTCTTTTCTTATTTTACCCCTCTAGTCCCTAAAATCCCCCATTTCTTATTTTCATTTCTAATCAATTACTCCAATCTTTTAATTAAACTCTCATCTCTTTTTGTCCCCACAGACATTATTTTCCAATTATCCTTTTCTCTCTTCACTCTTTTTCAGTTTCCTTCCTTACTTTTTACTATTATATTTATTATTATATACAATAACCTCTTAATAGTAATACTCCCTTCATCAGTACTTCATTATTGAACCCAAATCATTCTTCTTTTTCCTTAAATCTTTTATAATTTCTCTATTTCAATATCTTTTATGTACCTCTGTTCAACTACTTGTAATCCACATGTATAAAACATAACGCTTCTTTTTGGAAAAGATGATGCTTTATTTTATTAAACAATATTTCAATATGTCATCTTTATCTCTTGTGCTTTAATATTTTATTCAATAACTTGTGACATTTACTTCACAACCTTAAAATATATATCATAACATACTTGCATCAACGCTTTAAACAGCTCCCGGCCCATTACTTCCTAGCACCCTAACTTTTTTATTTTTCTTTAAATTTTTATTTGTAATCTTCTTAAAAGACGTATAATATTTAAACATAGTTGATATTCTTTATATTATAATTAGAATAGTCAATTCAAACATAGTTCAACGTGGATAATTATAAATTTTGTTCTGTAAAATATATCACGGTTTTTATATGTATATATATATATAAATTTGAAAATAAATGTTATAAGAGGTTATTTGATAGTTGGACACATCACCACCCTATAAAAGAGAATTGGAAGCTCCCTTCATTTCCCCAACTAAGTCATTTTTAGTTTTTTTTTCTTTCTAATAATTAGTTCCACCTCTCCATTTATAAAAGATGTACTTCACCCATAACAGATAACTATTCTTCAAATGCATTGCATTAAGTATATAGGTTGGGACAATCAAACTTCTTTATCTCAAAATTGGTAATATAAACAATTAATTAAGCTATACTCATTTGATAATTATAAAATAATAATAATTACAAAATAAAATAATAATAATAATTACAAAATAAAATAAACTTCTGTAACTCTAATTCTATATGTGTACGTTAAAATTAAATTGACTAAGCGAGTCCTTAAATTTTGTGTCTAATATAAGTTATGACACATATTCAAAATTTCTAAAAAATAAATTGAATTTGTTGTCCAATTTTTTTTAAGCAAAGAGTTACGGTGTATTACTAATTAAGAGGTTGTAACAAATTAGTTAAACACCCTCATCACTTGTTGTCTAACAAGTCTCTGTGAATCTTTGAAAATGTCAAATAAGTTAAAAGACTAATTAAAAATGTGAAATTTTGGTACAAGATTAGAGGTTTTTTTCTTCCCCTTTTTTGAATAAGATATACTAAGGAAAAGTGGGATCGTTAGGTGTACCAACTAAGTTGACACATTCGTAGCACATATTCGATGGTATGAGTTTCATTTTAGTGACTGAATCACAATTTGTTTTATTGAATCGAATACACATTTTGGCTCTTAATGTGCTATAATACCATATTTGATAGTATGAGGTTCTATCTTAAAATCAATTGTTAACTAAAGGAATAACTCATATATATTTTTAAGCAATGTAAGTTCTATTGATTTTTTCAATATAAGATTCTCAACATTTCAACGTCTTACATAAAGACTAATTTGATATACACCCGAAGAAAAAAAGATTCGAATGTACATATTCTATAAACTTTCAGCTTTTCGTATTCTGTTAGAAAAATTAGACAAAAGAAAATGAACTTGCTAATTATATTGAGAATGCACTCTCTGATAAGTTATATTCATCTCTTTCCGTATTTCATTGTTTCTTTCCATCCTCTAGCAATCATCTCATTGATTTCGTCTTTTGAGCTTAACTTGATTTCAACATCTCAAGAATTAATTTTTTGTTTAATTTAGGGATTAATCTACCCATGCTCATTATTATTGTTGTTATGTTATTGTTAGAATTTTTTTTTTTTACTGACGAGATTACTAAATGATTTTCAAATATATAACAAAATATAATAGCTTATAAATGAAAGTTGACGATAGTCAACTTGGTTCAGTTTGGTATATTTAAAATACAACCCTTATTATAGTGTTCAAAATTGTCAAAAGTCTAACTGCTAACACAACTCCAGGATGGTATGAATCATTGTTCACTTGGGAAATAAAAGGCCCTATTAATCTTTGCTTTCGACATAAAAAATGTCTTGGACGATCAAGGGGAAAATAATTATCTTTATTTCCTAACTTATTAATGAGAAAAATTAATAGATAATTAGATATATTCTAATTAATAATTTAGTTGCTAATTTAGATTAATCAGTTTTGGTTAGTTAATTTATCTGATTTCACTGTAAATGACGAAAACTTTTGAAATCGTAGTATTTGAATATTGAATATTGAATATTGTTTTTGGAGTATCACCCAACTTTTAGGGTTGAATTTCTATTGTTTAGCTATTGGCTTAATACATTTGAGGCTTCAACCACTGGGAATGAAACTTCTCTATTGATCCCGTCTTTTTCCCTCGGACTTTGGTTGCACCCTCCGATACTCGTTATTTCTGTGAATTTTTTTTCCTCTCATGAAGATATATTCCTCTCTTAATGCTTTTTTTCTTGAGATCTCATTCTTTCATTCAACGATGTTTACAACCTTCTCTTTGTACTGCACCTTCTAATAAATGTATGCATTCTCCGTTATTTACTATCTTTCTTACAATGATAATGATGTGGGAAAAAGGATCGAAATAGATAAATATACAAAATGCTCGATAATCTTTTCTTTTTTTCCATTTTGTTGGTTGATTAAGGAATTCCAAAATTAAGCCTCAATCTATTCTTTTTCCAAATTGGTATAATATTTATTATTTTGAATGCTATAAAACTTGTTAACCCACGAATATTAACTTCTAAATTTTACCACTTGATTACCCAATACAAATTTGTCTTCATTTTTCTTTAGGAAAGTTAATAAAATGAAAATAATCCTAAAAGTTAAAAGGAGCATCATTGAAACTTGTCCTAAAGTTCATATGCACGATCGAAACAACATTTAACCCCACGAATATGTCTCTACTAAAATTCAATGTCACGTTCTTGTGATTTTTTGTTAATGCAAAAAAAAAAAGGTTGAAATAATTTTAAATATCAAGGGTAGAAACTTAAGTGGATAAACAGATAATTAAGACATGCTTTTTAGAAGTATTTTATAATTTAACCTAACACTAAAAGAAGAAGAAGAAGAAGAAAAAGGTGCGAGTTTTATATGCTTTAATTTTGGAGAGCGTATGGTGGAAAAGCGACCCAAAGCTTGGTGGTATCTCTCGCCAACCGAAACAAAAGCCTAATGTCAAATGTGTGCGTATCTTCATGATCGATGCCTTGACCTTAACTGGTTGCTTAGCTTGATTGTTCTCTTCTTCTGACAATTTATTGTATGTCTTTTGTAATTCTATAGCATACTTCCTTTTTAAGCATCCATCATACAAAAACTTCAGTATCGTTAATTGTAAACCGTGTACCTTTATCGACCAAAATATTCTCCACAAGTTTTTTAGCTTAAAAAGAGGTGCATTACATGCCTAGAGAGAGACTTCGGGGTTAGAAACTATAATCGAATATCTAAAGTAAGTTGACATATCATTAACATTCTCGTCATATTCCTAAAACAACATTCGTTCAAAATTATGAAAAGAGTTCAAAAGGATACAAAGAGTTAAGAATTAAATTAATCATACGAGTTAATTACTTATTTTTTAAAAAAGGATATGAGATAAGTGGATAGATACACCTCAATATCCCATTAGATAGACACATTCATCACATCCTTTTAGACTTCAAATTATATTCAATAACATGCATCAAGGAAGAAGAGTGTGAGTGTTAAACCAAAAATTCTCAACTACTCTTAGGGGCAAGTCTATCATTTCACACGCTTTGTCATGAAATTTAGATATATATTCAATACCCTTGTTTTTTTTGGTGATTTTGATGCACTATCCCAAAAAGGAGTATCAAGGATGAGCTAGAGAAAACCTAGTGTCATACATACATACATGTATATATATTTTGTGTGGAATGATAACCATGCTTTGGGTCTGGAATTTGATAAAAATGTTATTAAGATACTTCCATATACCTATTTAGCTCAACTATTTAATATAATATTTATTATAAAAGTTGTTTTAAATGACAAAATTACTAGTTTTTTTTTATATATAAATATAGCAAAATTTAAAAGTCTATTAGTTTCCATCAATATATTGATTTATTTTATTATATTTGAAAACAAATCTTATTTAATCAACTAATTATTGATAATCTAATTGATTTATATTTATTTAATTATTTTTATTAATTAAGACAAATAATTTAACCAGGTCTAATATAAAAATAACAATTTATGTTTATAAGTTGTTAAATTGTTCATTAATATAACAATACAATAATCAGACCAAATTTAATTCATGAATAATGATACATCAATTGATTTAGCTCTTACATATAATTTTGGTTTTTATTTAAAATTGGTAAATAAAATGTAATTGTTTAATTTTCAAACGTTTATTATTTTGTAAATCAAGACATGGACACTAGAGATTTAAAATTTATACATTTAAACCATGAATATGTAATATATACATACTCATTAAGTATTGTATGTGGTTGAAATATTGAAGTATTATTCATGAATTTAGTTAGTTTGTTTTTTTTTTTTTTTGTCGAAAAGTTGGTGTCTTGGTATTGGTATTAAACACTATTTGGGTGTGGGACGGTGTACCTAAAGTAGGTGCGCATATGTGAGTGAAAAAAAATGTCTTCGTAAAAATATAAAGATGTGTAGATGGAGGGGTAATATTTTCAAAAACTTGATTATGTTGGGAAATATATGAAATGAATGATAAATATATAAATAGGAAATAGTGAGTGGTATAGTGTGTATTGTGTTGAAAAGTTATTTTAATTAGAAAGAATAGTAATGGATGTTAATGTTATGTGTTAGGAGGGGGGTGGAAAAAGGTTAGAGATATATAGTAGCTGAGGGAAGAGGAAGAAGTCTTGAGAGCAATGAGCGGTGGGGGTTACATCAAGGCTTCCATCCATGTCGGGATGTCTAGGGGGGTAGAAAAATTAAAATTAAATAAAATATATAATGAATCAAATTCCAAAATCAATTTAATTTATGCACGTGTCTACTTCCACTCACCCCACCCGCCCCTTTAATTAATTACTTCATCTCTTTCTATTTTTCCCAATTTAATTCCTACAAATTACAAATACAATAACCATATTTTTAATATAATATAAGATGGTAATAATAATAATAATAATAAGGTGTAGTCGTGGTAAATAATTTTAATTTAGTCTCTCTGTAGGCTAACACATACCCCGGCGCCCATCTTTATTATTTTTCATCTCCATGAAAAGGGCCCCCCAACTTCCCCCACAAACGCACAACTACAAAACCATTTCAACCAAAACTTTCATCTAGCTCTTAGCTTCAATTCACGTCACTACACTTACCCACCTCTAACCAAACAATCTCAACGTATATCTCTAAATACACAACCTACGTGTATATCTACTACGTATTTTCTAATGCTACAATACTAATTAATTTTAAACCACTCATTTAAATTCTTGAATCAAAACCGTCCCGGCTTTAATTATAGACCCCAACGAAAAGACATTCCTTTTTAGTTTTAATTACTTTGGGACGATTCTTTAATGAATTTTGTATCACCCACACCCCGGCCCCAACTAACATTTTTTTTTTATGTAATTATCTAATAACTAAAAACAAATAAAACCATATTTTATATATATTAGTATGTGGCGAAAAATACCACAAAAAAATTATATTCTTTTCGTTTTATGTTGATTGGTTAATTTAAAAAGGGCGTTATTGTAAAATGTAAACCTCCAAAAACCATATTTCTTAGAATTTAAGATAATTATACATAATAAAAAAACATATATGATTCAAATATTGACCACACCAAATTGCTAAAAGTAAAAAAAAAAAAAAAAAAAAAAAAAAAAGACATAAAATACGCGATAATATTATCTACTGTTGTTCTAGTTAGACATTTGCCCTCATAGTCTATTCGGAAAAATGCTTATTGATTGCTTAACACTTTGTTTTCATTTAAAAATACATTTTTAATTAGTTAGAAGTATCATTCTAAAAATAGAACCATCCCAAATAAAGATACTCGATCTAAGAAGATAGAAGTGTTGGTCTTTCGCCCCCAAAGGTTGTACTTGAAAGCATATTGGCAAATATTCAATTAATTGAAAAAAGAACTTTATATTTAAGTATTAGGATATAGACTATTTCAATTGTAGGGACGAGGAATATATTCCTTCGTCAAAGTTTCCATTTAGTTAACGATATTTTCCTTCTAGTTTACCGCCTAACTAATGACCTTTTAGGTCCATTGAAAAATCTGGGTAAGTTGTTAAATTGTACTGAGAAAGAACATCCCTATTCAACAACTTACCCAGATATATTTTTTTCATTACAATTGTATTGTATTATATATAAAAGTTGAGTTGAGGAAAGATTAAAGTTAAACACACACAAAACTAGAGGAAAAGGAATGGAGACTTTTGTTTTGTTTTTTTTCTTGGGAGGGAGGGAGAGAGGGAAAGAAAGGTAGGGAGAATTGAAAGTGAACAATAATTGTATAAGAAAACTTTAGAACTACACTCATCACTTTATGAATGGTGAAATGAAGAATGGAAGGAGAGAGAAAAAGAGAAAGGGAGGTTAAGAGGCGCGTAGGTGTAGGGTGTACATAAAAATTGTTAAAAAGAATTTTGTTGGAGAACTTTGGAATGGTTGACGTTGGAATTAAAGGGTATATGAGTATCTTGCACACGGCCCACACCTACGTCAAAAGCCATATGACAGGACCTGACCTCGATTTTCTCTGATTTTGAGGCTTCAGATTCATGTTCTCGACGACCAACTCAGTTCATTTATTTAATCTACATATTAAAATATATCTCCACGAACCCTGATAATACACACATATATAGAGAAAGGGAGGTTAAGAGGTATGTATATGTATCGTTTTTTTTATAATTAAAAAAACCCCATACATTTCCCTATTTAATTTTACGTGCAACTAACTACTGATCTCTATTTGAAGAATGATAATAACTAGCCATTAACATTTCTTTTTTCTAAAGAAAAGGGCTTATCTTATTTCCTTTTCCAGTGGTAGATTAAATCATTGTACAATGATTATTCAATCTTTTTTCAAAGCAAGGTTTTAAAAGAAAAAAAAAAAAAAAAAAAAAAAGAGAAAAGGGAAGGAAAAAATATCATAGGATTCTGATGGAATATATTTAACGGAGGCACCTGCCCCATTTCCTTTTGAGAGTAAGTCCTTTTGTGAACAAGAAGGGGGAAGCGTGAGTAATTAGAGGAAATTCAAATAGTAGAAGTTGTGATTAATTTAAACGGGTACTGAACCAATATAATTAATTAAGATTAAAAGTGGGTATTGGTTATGTTAGATTGTATGGAATATCAGTATTTCATTGATGATTCATTGATAATAATGACAGATTACAGCCCTATATATAACCATATTAAAACACATTAAAGGAAAGAATATACAAGAATAATATAATATTTCCTAAGAATAATATTTCCTAAAAATACTCTAATTATGTCAATACCCTCCCTCAAACTCAAGGTTATCACAAACTTGAGTTTGTTAGAAAAACTTACTAAACAAATCAGTAAATCTAGGATATTAGGAACCCACGAAGAAGAAAAAAAAAACAAGGAACTTCTAGGTTGGAGACAGATCCCACAAAGAACAAAACGAAAAACTTCTGGGATGGAGACATATCCCACGAAGAACAAAAGGAAGAACTTCTGGGATGGAGACATAGATCCTCGTATAGAGATCTATAGCAGAACCTACGAAGAACATACCGAACTTCTGGGTCGGAGAGATCTTAACGGAATCCAATAACTACTGATTTGAAAGAAAATAAGTAATTTACGAACTGAATCACGGGGCTGAACAAAAAAAAACGGAGGACATAGAGCTTCGTCTTAAAGCAAAGGGAGACAGGAGAACGGGGCAACGGAGAGTAGAACAAGAGAATGGATTTCGCGGAGACCCGAGCGGCTGAGAAAGGGGGTTTTACTGTTTTCACACGAACGGAGAATGGACGGAGCTGATGCAGATGGTCGGCAGATTGATTTCAAGGACGGCGGACGAGTTTTGCTGACAGTGGACGGGTTTCGCTGACGGCGAACGGATGCGACAGAGTTGCAGATCTGAAGGCGGCGGTGGCAAACATGGGAATTACGGCGATGGATAGGACTAGAACGGCGGGAGACTTGTGGCGATCAGTAAACAATGGGTCATTGAATGGTGTTTAAATGACAGCGGTTGAAGGAAGGGTTTCTCGCGGCGGTGGCTGCAGTGGGCTAGGGGCGGCGGTCGATGGCAGAAACGGCAGACGGAGGCTGCAACGGAATCGGCAACAAACGTGGTTTGCAAAGGAATGACAGATTTGAAGGGGTGGGTTTCTGAGTGATTGTGGGTTTCGATTGGGGACATGAGTTGAGGGGTTTGCGGCGGATGTGGAGGGCGGATTGTAGGTAGCAAGCGGCGGGCGTGGGTTTTTGGGGTTCTGAGAGACATGGTTTTCAGACGAGGAGCGGGGGTTGAAACAACCACACGGCGGCGCGACGAACTCCAACGACAGCAAAGGAGACGTCAACTCTGCTCGATCTGGGCGTAAGATAACAACGGGAGGAGGAATGGCCGGCTGGGAGACGCGGCTGCGTGCGACAGCTGAGGCGTGAAGAGAGATAGAAGACAGTTGGAGAAGCGGAGTTCGGCTGAAGCTTGGGGCTTCGGCGGTAGAGAAAAGGGTTCGGCGGTGGGTGGTTCTGTAACAACGATTGACTTGGAGGAAGATAGGTCGGAGCGGCAGAGAAGCAGATGACGTCGTCGGCGAGTTTTGTGGCGGTGGCGGCGAACGGAGCTGATACCAGTGTGGGTGGCGGCGAAAGCAGATCTAAACAAAAGGAGTTTAAGGTGGTGGGTTGCAGACGACGTGGGTTTGGGGTGTAATAATCCTATAGATTTAATCTTGGGTCTGCCTCCGTCTATGACTAGTCATTGACGATAGACGGAGGCAAAGATCGAACACGAAAGTAGGGATCGACTAAAACCTAAAGCTCTGATACCATGTTAGATTGTATGGAATATCAGTATTTCATTGATGATTCATTGATAATAATGACAGATTACAACCCTATGTATAACCATATTAAAACACACTAAAGGAAAGAATATACAAGAATAATATAATATTTCCTAAGAATAATATTTCCTAAAAATACTCTACTTATGTCAATAGGTTAAATTTTGATATATAGATTATAAACGTGAATTGGGGAAGAGGGGGTTAAATTTTTTTTATTATTGTGAAAGTTTTGGTTATGATTTGAATGATATATATATATATAATAATAATAATAATAATAATAATAATAATAATAATAAAATGAAGTAGGATTTAGAAGTAAGAAGGGATGAAGAAGGAAAAGGTTGAAATATATGGGGTGAATGGGATGAGTGTGTTTGTTTGTGTGGTCGAAATTAAGGACGAAGGTGGTTGGTTGTTGGCGGTGAAGGGAATTAGATTCGTTGAGAGACGAAATTAATGGAGCTGGGGAAAGGTGGTTTGTCTGGGGAATCATAGCTAGAGAGAGGGTGGCTTTGGGGAGCAACCAAAAAGCAGAGTCTCATGACTGGGGCCGGGGGCCATTTTGTGTGGAAAATTCCACTTCCTTTCCCAGCCCTCCCTCTCACAAGTCAGCCCTCAACTCGAGACCACGCACATCGAGGACTCCTCTTAACTTTGTCAATTCTCTATGTGGTACTGGGAGCACCTGCTTTTATAACTTCCTCGTCTCCCATATATTAAAATATTTATATTTTTTAAATAATAATAATAATAATAATAATAATAATAATAATAATAATAATAATAATATAATACCTACCCTTCACCCCATTCATTATATTTTATTCTACATTTTCAGAGCTTTCATTTAATTAATAATACTGCCAATTGCATAGTTAACTATATGGTGCGCTGGTTGGAAAATTAAGAAAGCCACCTTTTGTTACTTTGTTCATCATTATTTGTGGTTACAAAATTCAAAATGCCATAAACAAAACCAAAAAAAGGGTTACTAAACTATAGTATTTTACTTTTTTTTTTCTGAAAGAGAGAGAGAGAAAAAAAAAGAAGAAGAGAGAATTGGAATATGTGAATGAATAGGCCGTCATGTAGTTTTGTTTTTGGAATTCCATGCAGCAATAATTGCATCTTTCCATCAAATTCTAAAATCCCATAATGATAGAGGGAGGCACCACATCTTTGGTGGGTTCCACCGTGTCTCAAAAATCTTCTCTCTTTCTTCTCTTTTCGTTGAGTTGTTCGACGCACTAAATGGACTAATCACACTTTTTTTTTTGGTTTACCCCAACTGCACTTTACATTCCGCTTCCTCCCCATAATATTCTTTTTCCTCTTTTTTTTCCCATATCAAATCAAATCAATTAGGGTTTACTGTTTTCTGTTTAATGTTAACGACGTGTCCTCCGATCCTTTGTGAAGCCGAGGTGCATTCTCTCCTCTCTTCTACCTTTATAAATTTCTTCTTCAACTTTAAGTATGTATTTTTTTAAATCTCATCCTTACACTAATCATGCACTTTATTATATCTTATCAATTCTGCATCTCTTTTTTTTTTTTATTTATTTATATAATTTATTGGGTTAAATATGCTATGCTTACCTTTCATAAAATTGTGCATTAAAATTGTACGAGAACATATATGTAAATTAGCCCAAACATCCTAATTATTATCATATTAATCCTTGCTCCTTATCCTCTAAACCACATATACACATTCTTTTCGAGAGTTGTACACATCTAAACTTATAAGGTACAACTACACGATCAAGTTAAAATAATGCCAATCAACAAAACTACACAGGATCATTTTGTAGCCACATATTATGAATTTTTTATAATTGGATTGATTTTGTTTGGTGGTAACCTAGCAATTGAAGATATGGTAAATTACAAAACCATGGTTCTGTTGGTTTGAAATTAACAACTATTGAACGAATTTAAGAAGGCGCCTAAAAGGAAAAAGGATATGGGATAGTACAAAATAAAACCATACTAAAAGTATGGTAGGGTATCATAGTTATTTAGGCCATGTGTTTACTAATATGCAATTAGAATTGTGATTCATTTGAAACACAATCAAATTGATCACCTTCAATAGCAAAGTTAGATATGAATCATATTGTGATTCATGATTATAAATTTGATTGTGGGCTCTATATTTTAATACTATTACATAGGGTAGTTATCATGGGTAACAATTTTAGGGATAATAATCAAATGTATAACCTCATCTTAAAATATTATTACAATAATAGCAAAGTCCCGACGAATTTAGTATAGGATGAAGGGGGCCTCGAGCCCTCCTCAACTTTATACTATTTATGCTATATATATACAAAAACTCGAATGATAGTAATTCTAGAGGTTTTAGTTCAATGGTAAAATTGTATCCTAGCCTTGTTTGGATACAAGTTCAAACTTCAATCTTTACATTTTTTAAAATAAGATTTTTGGATCCGCCATTGACAAAGTTTATCAAACTTTACTCTAGAAAATTTTACTATATCTGTAGTTTTTTAAAAATGTTGCTATATATAATAATATCTTATGAATTTAATTTATTATTGTACACCAATATACAACAATCAATTATGGTCCGCTTTTCAGGGGAATAAGCATGACCTTAATGATAGTAATTTTTATTTTTAAGTTGTTAATTTTGGTTGAATTAATAAAAAATGTTTATATGTTGTAAAACAAGATAACAGTGACAGGTATAGGGAGAATAGAGTGTAGTTTCATTTGTATATCTCAAGTGCACTAATAACCACAATTTATAAACTCTACAAGATATCAAAACTATAAATATATAAAATTAAGATTTTTTCACCCGTCAAGCTAGATAAATTTAAGTTTGGGAATCGAAAAAACAAGGAACTGTGTGAAGAGTTTTTTTATTCAATTTGAAGAAGGAAAAAGAAATGAAGATTAGAGAATTACATGAAAGAGATTTTTTTGTATGGTCTTGTGTTTCCTATGCATGCATGCAAGAATCCCCCAAATTGCAAGTTATTTTAGAGCGTGATTGGATCACAATCCACACATGTTAATGGTCAGTTCTGCATTCCGTAGGTTTAAATCTTAGTGAAAACTGGACAATTTTCAGAGTGCAATATTTTTTTATACAGCTTTATTTTTCTTGCCCGACAACACTAGATGATAATTCATATTGTTTCTGATATTAGCAAAATGGCATAACTATTGAAGTTTGAGCTTAGTGAAAATATCTTCTTAGGGCCAATATGAGCTTAGCTCAACTGACACACACATATCTATAGACAATAAGTCCTAGTTCAAATCTTACCATCTCATCTAATTGGGAGGACTTTTCTTTTCTTTTTGTTGAAAAAAGCGAAATACATAATTAGCAAGAAGGATTTCTACAAAAGAACAAGAAAAGAAAAGGAAAAGGAAAAGGAAAAGGAAGACGGAGAATTATATTAGATTTGAAAGTTGGGAAGGTGTATATTAGAGGGAAAATTTTGGTTGGTAAAGGTTGTGTGTTGGTGTGAAAATTATAGAGATCCAAATTGAAGTTTGGGCCTCATTTGCGCGAGCTTTCTCCATTGGGCCGGTCTAATATATGCTGTACGTAGGTCAGGTGGGCTTGCATCCATTCCATTCTCAAAATTGTTCGTTCAACATTCCTGGCTTGGCTTCCTTCCAGCTCCCAGACTGCTTATAATTATTTTTGTTGAAACTGCAATCTTGCACAAAGCTTAGGAAGCCTTGTTGAGACTCAAGACGATAGTCGATTGATTCAACCGTATTGAATTGCAGGGAGGGATTTGGAATTCGCAGAGACTGAGTACAATTCCTCGGAAAAATGTCCGCTCGGCTGCTCAAAAAGGTTTTAAAGGAACAGGAGGAGCTTCGACAGCACTATTCTCAATCCTCCACCACTGAAGACGGACAGGATTCTGGTTCTGGGCCATCGTCACCTACTGCTTCTTCTATCAATCCCTTCGACCTCCTTATCGATGAAGAAGATGACTCCCAAATTGACCCTCACCAGGTTTCTTATTTCATTCCCCTCTTCAACTTTGCTGAATTCTCAACTTTTCACATGCCTGCACTCTAATTATTTGGGAGACTGGAGCCTTCTCAATTTCTATAAATTTTAAGCATATTTACACAACTGTGAAAGTTGATACTTCAATGGTTCCTTCCGCAACTATGTGCACCCGATTATAAACGCACGAATTGTTGTTTGATTTTGCAGTATACTAATTATATATTTGGTTTTCCATATATATTCCGAAGCTTATGTCTTTCCGGAAGTAGGCTGTCGAAATGTTTCTTTTTTTCGAATTAAAACACGTTTGTAATTTAGACAGCTGTAAACTTATTCCGACAGTAAACATTAGAATTTAGAAATATGACGAACAGTTTTTAAAAACCTATTGATCTTTTTTGTTTTTTTAGAAGCACCCATTCATTGAAAATGATGAGTTGGCTTGCGTTCATCTTTTGTGTTGAAGATACAGAATGATGAAGAATTAAAACCCGGAATTTGAAAGGCATTCTTCTAAACAAACTTTTAAACAACTTATCTTCTTTTTTCTTGGGTTAAACTATATTTTATACTGTTTTTTGTCCACCAGTTTCACCTTTGGCCAATTTATGCCACAATTCTTAACCATTTTTTAAGCCAGAGGTGGTTGACTTGAGCTTAATATTAGTACATAACTACTAGTTCTACTTTGTGTGTGTGCGTGCACACAACATGCGGGGGGACGGAGAACTTACAAAGACAAAAAACGCAACTTTTTGTTATTGAAATAAAGGACAATTGCATTGCATCACAAATTTAAGTCAAGAACAAGGAAAGCATTGAACTGCACAAAATTTGGGACCCTTCTAATAGGTACATGAGTTGATTTATTATTTTTCCTTCAACTTTTGTCATCATTTCTTGCTAGACAATGGACTCGTTTTGAATTTGGGGTATGAATTTAAGTTAATTTATTATTATTCTTCAACCTTTTGTCATCAAAAGCTTCTCGAACGAAGTCTCCTTTGAAGCCTGTCAGTGCGTGTTGTAGTTTTGGGCATTGTTTCCTCTTTCTTCACTTTCAATGGGTTTTTGGTTTCTCGTTGAAGGTTAACTGTTCCCATTTGGTTGGGCTCTTCAGAAGTTTTTCTCTCAATTGTTTTGTGTTTGTTTACATTGAGGAGTTTTGCTTTGCATTTCTGAAACAAATTTCTTGATTTGTCCTCATAAAATTTTTCATTCTCAATAATACGAAATAAATAAAATAATGATACCATTGTAACATAATAATCTCCCTTAGTTTAGCCGTTCCCTTGTTTTCTTTGTTTTCAACTTTTTTGCCCAACAGGCTGTCATTTGTCAACAGGACAATGACCGGGAGGCGGTTGAGGAAATCTCCGTGGACAGTCGCAAGCAGTTTGTGCGCAATGGAGCTAAAAGTGCTATTTCAACATCAAATAAAAAATTGAAAAAAAAGAAAAAGAAGAAGGAGCGTGAGAGTTTTTCTTCCACAACAGATAGAATCCTTGACAAACCCTTGGATGTGCTTCTCAAATCTCTGTCTCTGGATATTGATCCCTCTGCTATAAGCAGTCCACAGGGCCCTGAGAAAGCCAAAAATGGTGCAGAAGAAAGTGGAAAACAATGCATGCCTTCACTATTAGAAGTGGAGCCTAAATATTTAAATGCCGGAAATGAACTGCGAAGAATATTTGGTGCTAAGGTAGTAAAATCATTTGAAAAAAATAACCAGGCCAGTAGTTCTAGACAACTACGTGGGGGAAGACGTGTCAACCATCTTTCTAGGAAGACCTATCTTGTAAGTCCATCAGATCATTGGCCTCGTTGGGATGGTTCTCTTTCCATGGAGTATTTGGAGTCGAGGAATGGATATCACTACTTCAGGTAAATTTCATTTTCATTTATAGTTTCTTTTTTACCCCTTGCTCCCTAAAGCATTTACTGAATTTAAGTAGAATTAAACTAGCATCGGATTACTGTATATGTGTGTCCAGCCTGCTAGGTTTTGACGAATGATTTGTCCAGCAAGGCTACTACATGTATTACCTGAATATTAAATTGAACTTCTAAGTAACTGTATAAAGCTCGTCTTTCTTGGTTGAAGATTTAATAAGTTGAATGAACTGCAATTTTATGAATCTATTATCGTCTTTTTTTGTCAATTTTCATTTATAATATGCAAGGACTCCCTTTGTGGAGACACACAAACTTTACTAATAATGATAATCAAAATACAAGATAATCTCCTTTTGAGAGGGAGGAACTCTCCAGGATACAACTTAATACATAATACTAGCATAACCCCAAAACAGGATCACGAAACTATATATAACAGCCAAGCAACCTGACCTACTAACTTAACCTTGGTTAGGTGAATTCTCCATTCTACCCCTCCTAGCATACGTGTACACAATTTGGGGCATAACATAATGTTTGTATATGTAGATAATTGTGCCTCCCATCTCTCTCTCCCTCCCCCCCCCCCCCCCAAGATAGAAAGAAAAAACATTTTCTTTTTGGGGTTTAATTAAATAACATAACGTTTAATTACATTCCTCGTGTTCAATAAATGTCGATCATATTTTCTTTTTCCCTTTATTTTTCTGAATTATTTCCAATTGTGTTTTGACCCTCGTGTTTCATCTTTTTGTACGTTTCTTATTAGCTTTTCTATAAGTTAGTGTCAGCCGTTAAAATATGTTAATCTAAATGTAGTGTTTTGATTGTAATGTAATGAATTCCAGATATGTACACCTGCCATCCTATGTTGAAGCTCAGAAAGCATTTGAAGCCGCCAGATCTATTCATGACCTCAATGGCATTGCCAGTATTCTGTTGTACCACCCATATCACTTAGACTCACTTATAACGATGGCAGAGTATTTTAAATTTGCAGGTGACCACGAAATGTCCTCTGATGCAGTTGCAAAGAGTTTATATGCCTTGGAATGTGCATGGCACCCCATGTTTACTGTCTTTCAGGGTAATTGCCAATTGAAGATCAGGCATGAAACGAACAAGCCAATGTTTACATCACTTTTCACCCATGTAAAAAACTTGGATAGGCGTGGTTGTCATCGATCTGCCTTGGAAGTTTGCAAACTGTTACTTTCACTGGATTCTGATGACCCAATGGGGGCTCTTTTCTTCATTGATTACCTATCTTTGAGGGCAGAGGAATACACATGGCTGGAAAGGTTTGGTGAGAGCTACAAAAATGATACTTCTCTGTGGTTGTTCCCAAACTTCTCGTTTTCCCTTTCTATATGTCGATTTTTTCTTGAGCGTGAGGAACCCTCAAAGGTTGATAATGTGGATGCTACGATGGCTAATTCAACTGATCTTCTGAAGCAGGCGTTAATGCTTCACCCTTTGGTCTTAAAGAGATTAGTGGAAAAGGTCCCACTTAAGGAGCAGTTTTGGGTGCATATACTCGAGCATTCCTTCTTCCTGCCTGCTCAGACAGGAATCCCATCATTGGATCACCTCATTAATTTGTACGTCGAGAGGAATTACATTATATGGAGAATCCCGTATCTGCAGAAGTTTCTCAGAGAGACTGCGCAATTGGTTATTGAAGCGTTGGAAACTGATCAAAACGATGCAAAAGACTGGACTTGTGTGAGAAAAGAAGCATTCTCATCTGAGAAAAATGAGTAAGCATCTCTCTCTCTCGGCACATCATTCGGGCACTGGTCAACACATGCATTTTGATCAGTTGAGCTCTGAAATTATTTTTTAACTAAATAAGTAATAGCCACTATGATTTTAATCGTCTATGAATTTTCCATTGTACTTGTGGAATCTAATGATTATTAATGCAATTTTTGTGAGGTAAAAGTGCTTCTTTGAATGCCAGGTATGCTCATTTATTGGTCTCTGATTTCTCTGATTCACTATCATCGGCCCCCCCTGAAGCATTGCAAGATTTTGTGGTTGATCCAAGGATGAGGGACGTGCAGAATATAATTCAACATGCCAATCCTCCCGATCACCGGCAACCTACTCATGAAATTGAAAATAGGAGTGCATTGGCTGTCCTGTTTGAATCAATGCTACCTTGGGTTAACTATGGAGATGATGTAGGTGTTGATGAAGGTAACCAGTTCGATGAGCATGATGACCATTGAGTTGTCAATTCTTCTCGAGTCGCTGGTTCTCTTCAAAATGCTTTGAGAATGGACTTAATGTGATGGCATAGATCACGTATTCGTCTGTTGCCTTTGTAGCATTTGCATCCAGTTTTGTTTACTGCTATCTGTCGTTGGTTGCCACCCGATAATGATTGGCACTGGTAGTTGTACTTGTATGTAGGAAGTTTTTGAATTCCCAACGCATTCTCTGTCTTTCTCAAGCAAAGATGATCAATTCCCAAAATTGGAGGGAAATGTTTTCTCACTGGTTGGGGTGTCTATAGATTAATAAAAAGGCGTATGTTGTGGATGGTGCGGCCGTGAGGCCTTACTGTGTCCCAATCATTACACGCAGCTGCTCTTAATTATATTTATATGGAAATAGCTGCGTCAGTTGGATTCAGTAGACTGACAGATCAGCCGGACGGCTCGGGGGCCGCACTATCATTATGATTAGGCGCACTTGCATTGCCCGGGCCCTCAACCCATCATTTCGCTCGCACCCCGATCCAACTGCCAATAGCATGCAAAGTTATTTGCAGTACCTTGATCATATGCCGATTCCAAGCGTGCTTGTGCTCCTTTAATTAATAATTATCATAACTATTATACTTCCTTATTTAATTGTCATCATTGCTATTTTACTTGCATGGTCCTGTTCTCTGCAGTAAGCCCCACTGCCAGGAGGCTTTGCTCGTTGTTTTTGTTAAAATTAGGGACCATTTTAAGTATATCCATTATGATTTGTGCAGAATGAAATTTTATATCCAGGTATTATAGCATGCCAACTCTTCTTTTTCAATATATTGCTTATTCTAAAAAAAATTGTAGGAACTGTGAAAGCAACAAAAGTGGTGATAGAATATGGGGATTACAGTTGTAATTTAATTAATGATAATATAAAAATATAAATATAAAATGACTTTTTATTTTTATTGGAAGGCTTTAGCATGTTAGATTGCTTTTTCATCCTACTCGATGTATGTAAAAAAAGTGAGAAGGAATTTGTAGAGTTGGGCGGTTACAAATTCAAAGAGAGCCAAAATTGGGTGGTCGCAACTGCAGACCTATAAAAATGGATAGTTGGGAGACGTAGGCATAAGCGAAGAGACTGGAAGGAAAGAAAAGTTGAAAACCAAATGGCCAAAGGTAGCAGCTCGAATGTGAATAGTCTAAAGAATGGTGTCATAGCATTACTGGTTCCGCTTCCCTCCATTCTCTTTTATCTTTGTTTCCTCAGCAACTGTGGTGGTGGTGGTTGCAGTAGCGGTCTCTGGAAATGGTGCTATCACCATCCTCTTTTGTTGGTCAATGCACTCTTCTTCCTCAATGTCAATCTTCTCTTCTGGCTCATTAGCCTTGTCCAGTCCAGCCACTGGGTGAGACAGAGACTCCTTTGCCGGACTCCCAAAATTCTTCTCAATTTCTCTACCCCTACTCTGTATCTTATTAATTGGTGCATTGCAGATGATCGACCTGTACTGGACTCTGATACCTGTGGTGCTGGTTCACTATTTTGCTTCTCACCCTTTAGCTGAGTACAATGAATTGAGGTCGTGGGTCGTAGTTGCTTTGACTTGGATATGGAGCACAAGGCTTTCCCACAACTACTTGAGGCGGGAGGGGTGGCAGTTGGGAGCTAGAGAGGACTGGAGGTTCACGGATATGCGGCAACAGTACGGAAGGAACTGGTGGTGGGTTTCTTTCTTCGCCGTCTACCTTTCACAGCAGGTAAGGTAATAGATAATGAACCAGTTACTGGACCAGCCAGACCCTGGTGGGTTGATTCAGTTTCAACATTTGTACAGGTATTTCTGATGGGCGTATGCGTGCCTCTGTACGTTGTCCACTCGGTTAAGGAGGAATTGAAGTTGTGGGATTTGGTAGCCATCTTTATGTGTGTTTCTGGAATTGGGATGGCTTACTTTGCTGACACCCAGCTGCATGAATTCGTAAGCAGGAACAGGAAGTTGAAAATGAGTGGAAAAGCGATGGTGCCCAATCTTGAGGAGGGATTGTGGCGTTACTGTCGACACCCAAACTATTTTGGAGAGCAGTTGTGGTGGTGGGGGGTTGGGATATTGGGGTGGGGTTTAGGTGTAGGATGGAGCCCTGTAGGTTCGCTGCTCAACACCATGTGCTTAGCTTATGTAACCAAACTGGTTGAAGCGCGAATGGTGAAGCAACACTATAGAGCAGAAGCTTACAGACAATATCAGAAGACTACGTCAGTGTGGATACCTTGGTTCAGAAAATCACTTTACAAGCAAAAGAATATGTGACCTTCACTTGCACCTTCTTTTTCTTAATGAATTGTTAATTGTGGATGATGCATTGGACCATGTTGTTTTATGTTATCTTGTTACCCTTCCTCACGTGAATGATATCGTGTAACAATTAAGTACGGTTTTATATATGCTTTGTCTATTATATCCAATAAAAACCACCTTTTGTGTCTTGTTTTCTTGGATTGCTTTTTGGCTTTTATAAATTCAATCACAACACTCTCCTACCTTTCAACCCTATACTAAACCCACCTTTTTCGAGTAAGATCTTAACTATTATTATATACTTTCTCTCAGATAACATGGATTCATAGTATAAACTATTTTAGTAAAAACGATAATAAAACGAAAATTTTTGAAATAGTATTAACAATGACTAATTGAAGAGTAATTTTCCATCAGAAAATGCATTTATTATGATATTAGGGCAGTTCTTGTCCCAAACCAAAGATCATATAGCTAGAAAAAACAATAAAAATGAGTAAACGAATCAAAGATCAGAAAATCTCTTTAGGATCGAAATATAGATTTAAATTCCGAATCAAATGAGTAAACAAACCGCTAAGTTCGCGTGCCATTTGAGTTAAGGGTTTAGGGTTTCATTCTCTTCCAAAAAAAATTTTCGTCGCTCATCTATCAAGTGTGGTCATTATTTGATTTTTCTTCAACGACAAGGAGAGGAGGCAGCAACCACAAAGAGAAGATGCCATGACATAGAATGGCAAATTTTAGATTTTTTAGCTCAAGTCTACGACTCATTCTAGAGGCTTGAAGGTATTGTAATTAAACGCAGAGGAGAAAATATTTGAACCCGGGACCTGCTAACTCATCGTGGCCACATTTGTGATTTAGGTTCATCTTTTTCTTCTTTTCCTTCAACCGCTTCTTATTCAGCGCGCACACTTCTCCATCTCTGGCCCAACACGGTTCTGACCCTTTTGCTGATCTTCTGCACGAATTCTCCACTCCGGCGCGGCGGCTTCTCCGGCACCATTCACGAACCCCAACGACACAAGAACCGAGCGATACCAACGACCCCAACACCGAGCGTGGGGAGCGACATGAGCGAGACACCAAGATTGAGCGAGAGCGACACTGATTTTTGCACAAGAGATTCGGTGAGAGTGAGACGATTGAGAGCGAGCGGCTTTTCTGCGTGCTTGTTTTGGTAATTTCACTCTCGAACTTGAGGTCAGCAAAAGCTCATTCTACATTTTGAAAAAGTCTCTCCTGAAAAGAAGCTTATGAAGGCTTGAACGAAGTTTTGCTGGACTGGACTTATCTCCCTATTCTTCCCCAGTTATATAAACATAACACTCATCACGACGCGCTACGCTTATTTGCATTTTTTCTCACCAAACCCCTTTGGAATTTGTCGTGTTAATTTGCTTTCTCGTAACTTAGAAGGATCATTTCGCGTTCAAATCCAGAAGATTGTTGTTTTCAGTTTCAGGTGGGTTATCGTGTTAGTTTGCTTTCTTGCAAGAGGTATTTGACCTGAGGGAAAGAATTCATGGGAAAATATAGCAAACAAGAGGTAATAATTCTAAGATAAAAGCATGAAAGGGGGTCAATATTTGTGCCTAATTTGTCTGGAACGACAAACAAATCATTTAATTTGTTGCAAATTGAGTGGGAATTGCAATAATTATTTGACTCATATAGTAACCTTAAATAATCCAGCGGTGATTACTGTGAGAAGTTGACCTACAAAAATGTAAAGTTGGGGAAAAAAACAAAAAAAGTTTGGAAAGTAAATAGAAAAATGAACCAAAACATAATGCACTGAAAAAACAAGAACCAAACTACATAATGACCAAACCAAACCAAAGGAAAACTAAATCAACAGTTTTTTCCTTTACTGGATACGGGTGCGATTTTTATTTTAGCTAAACTGGTTGATTCGATTTAGTTCTCAATTTACACTAGAATCGAAGAAAGTCAATCCAATAGAACCCTAACTTGTGGTATCCATTTGTAATTCGATAGGAAAATTGAAGATGAGCCAAATAGAAGGGAAGTCATCAAATGACCCATTGTTAACAAATAAGATGCACTGTTTTAGGTTTGGAAATCGATGATAGTAGGTGTAGAACTGGTGTTCAGGGTTCTGGTTTTTTGGAGAAAAGGGGAAGAGTTTTACGTAGACAAGAAGGAAGAAAAGAAATTGAAAGTAAAATAAAAATAATTTATTTTCATCGAATACTGATTTTACATTTACATTGTTTTTATTAATTGTGTTTGCCAACTCACGGTATTATTTTATTCTAATTTAATAGCAAGACTAATTTGAGTTGTATTGAAAAGACATTTAAAATTGTTGGAACCAGAATGAAACAAGTATCAACTTATAGAGTTCAAAATGGTATTTAACCAAAAATAAATTGATAAAATTTAATATTTATTAGACCTCTTAATTCATGTTATGAAATGCACGATTTTGAATCTTTATTGGTTGAGAAATGGATCCTCGCATGAGTACTCTCCTAACGGTCTTAATCTATTAAAGTACATTAATTGGACGCTAACTTTAGTCCTTGACTTGATGTTCAATTTTGAAGATGGGGGAACATATAGAAATGGTTGGTTCACCTTAGCTATCAATGATATATTCTAATAATAGGCTGAAGGGTGAAGCGGACACCAAGGCAACCAAGAGTAGTGTCATGTTGTGGATCTATTGGGATCACAAGAACTTGCTTTTCGTATATCCTAATTACGAAGCTCATTCACCACAAATCGAGTCTCTGAGTAGTCTATGTTGCTGAAGCATTTCTAGGCATCATAATGTTGATAAACTTTGCTCAAGCAGTAATAAGATATAGACATAGCAGGCCCTAAAGATCAGCGTCAATTACTTGCAGTGCAGTGCAGGTGAATACTTTATGATAGAACATAGAAGCATGAACATAGAAGCATGTTTGCCTGTTTCTTTGTTGGTGCTGAAGCTGTTGCTTTCTTCTTATGTCACCTTAAGGAGAAATAGTTAAGGTTATTTAAATACATGCTCTAACATTCTTTAAAAAAAATGCATATCCCTTTTTAGATTGATATCTACCAGATGTAATGACCAGTGTAAGCACGTGATGTGATGTTAAATACAACAACCTTCTGGTTCTGTAATAAATCTATAGGGGACATCTACATCTGCAGCTATTCAGTTCAATTAAAAATTTTATAAAATTGTTATCTGGGTTTGAATCATGCTTCCATGAAGAACAAGAACAAAAAAGGGGCCATCCAAGTTGACCAGCTGCCCTAAAACCCAAGCATAGGCAAACTTGTCGTTTGATATTCCTATTAAATTACATGAAATCACAAGTAAATTAACCATGGCTGCCTGGGCTAGTCAGGTCCTGGAAATCATAAGCCAATAAAATCATTCAGAAGATTCAAAGGAATGGAACTGATGACGCATTGAACTTGAAGCAGAGTATCAATCTTGTCTTGTTCATACGAAGTTATCTTTCTTTTGAAAAGATAAATCATGAAAAGTAAAGAGATTTGGTTCATGAAATGTAAGGAGATTTGATTGAGGAGATCCACTTCCGTCCACTTCCATTCCCTTTTAGGGAGAAAGTTTGCTTCTCGTTTGATATTCCTATCAAATTACATGACATCATGAGTAAATTAACCATGGCTGCCTGGCTAGTCAGGCTCTGGAAATCTGAAGTTAATAAAATCATTTAGAAGATTCAAAGGAATGGAACTGAAGACGCTTTGAACTTGAAGCAGAATATCAATCTTGTCTTGTTCATATGAAGTTATCTTTATTTTGCAAAGATAAATCATGAAATGTAAGGAGATTTAATTTATGAAATGTAAAGAAATTCGATTGAGGCTCAAAGGAATGGAACTGAAGGTGCTTTGAACTTGAAGCAGAATATCAATCTTGTCTTGTTCATACGAAGTTATCTTTCTTTTGCAAAGATAAATCATGAAATGTAAGGAGATTTAATTTATGAAATGTAAAGAGATTCGATTGAGGAGTTCCACTTCCATCCCCTTTTAGGGAGAAAGTTCGCTTCTTGTAGTTAGTTGGAGTGTGCATTATTGTGGAATCTTTGGAAAGAAAGATATTATAGGGTTTTAAGCAAAGTGGAGAGGGATCCTTGTGATGTTTTTTACTTTGTGAGGTTTCATTTCTCTCTCAAGGCTTCAATTTTGAAATTGTTTTGTAATTATTCCATAGGCAACATTTTTACTTAATTGGTATTTTTTCTTCAGGGGTTTCTGTGGAACTTGGTTTTTTTATTCGACCTTCTATTCTTTCATTCATTGTTTCTTAAACTAAAAAATAAAGTTGTAGCAAGTAAGTTTAGAACAATCACGTTTGTTCAATTAAAACAAGTGTAACTAGTACAAGCAAAACATCTCCTTTCAAAGGCATCACATCCACTACCAAAATCATGGACTATATAAAATATACTATCCAAATTCTGGAAATAGGTTCCAATTTTCATCAATCTGGCTATGTAAGATACATCCAGATCATCTGCTCCATTCTTCTTCTAATTTTAAATTGCATAATTAATGATTGGATTCTAATCTGACCTCACATAATAGGAAGTTGTTGTGCCTGTTTTCTTTAAACTTCATTTCTCAAAAAGCCTTTGTGGCCAAATACTTAGCCCCATGAACACACAAGCAAGTTCCAATGCATCTGCTCACAGTGGACCCCGTGATCACTGCTTCACAAAAAAGACCTTCTAGGAATGAATTTAGTCGAATCCCTAATCTATACAATAATCATCCAAAAAAACAGAGTTATCTGCTGACAAAGTGAAGCCTTCCTCACCTTTAATTGCTACTACATTGGATGATAAAACAAATAAATCTACAATAAAAATCACTGTGGGTGGAAATTCCCATATCTACAGAAAAACACAATGAATATCAGAAAGATACACGAGTATTCAACACAATTTAGGTAATTAGTTTGCAATGCCTATAATAAAAAAACAACTAGAATATAATTATTGTAAGTACAAATTCTCATATGTACAGTAAAACACGATTAATATCAGAAAGATACACGAGTAGTCAACACATTTTACGCAATTAGTTTGCAATGCCTACAATAAAAAGAAAATAACTAGAATATAATTATTGTAAGTACATTATCATGGTAACAAAAAAAATCTAAGAAAATAACTAAAATAATTGTGTAAGTATACCATCATGCTCACAAGAAAGATCTTGAAGTAGCTAGAAATAATGATGGCAAAGAAAAACTCTGTGCCCCTGTGCCTACACAAGCAATAAGAAACAAACTAATCAAAATCAAAGTTAGATGTCACACAGGCAAATGGGTGCATATTCCATTGTTGGTTGAACCGAAGACAAATAATCAGAAACTTGGAAGTATCTCAGGAGTGAAAACAACAGTCTCAAGAATTCGTTCTTCAACTTACCTATGGTCCCCAGTTGAGCTCGTCAGAAATACTCTTGACAAAATATGAAGCGTACAAAGAAACATAGCATTTCCAAGCAACACATACATCAAAGCCTACAAAGATCTTTCAGACAACTTCCATAAATGCACATGACTATCATGAAATGCCTAAAGCAACCAAAAAACAAATTGATT
The DNA here is from genome assembly GCF_025177605.1 of Cucumis melo. NCBI lineage: Eukaryota > Viridiplantae > Streptophyta > Magnoliopsida > Cucurbitales > Cucurbitaceae > Cucumis > Cucumis melo. Next base: position 306,662 of record NC_066862.1, on the reverse strand, counting down.
ACAGGACGGATTGCAAACCTTCTGGCAAATCCCAATTGTTGATGAAAAGCTCATGGATAATTGCTTCTCACTTAGTATCAGAAGCATGTACCTATCTGGATGATTGTCGCTAAGGTACAGATCTAGAGATTGTACATGTTCCAAAGAAAAAATAATTATTTCAATAGTAAACTATGAGGAGGACAAGGCATCCCACAGGTGGAGACTTCCCAACCGAATTGGATACAAGCATCCAAAAGAAGAAAACTAAGACCAAGCTTCCACATTAAATCCTACAAAAGAGTCAAGGACACAACCACGTTAGTTTTTGGAACGACTGTTAGGTAAAGAAATTCATAAAGGCTTAACTATCCATCATGCAGAAAATGAATTTTGGTTTCCATTCAGGATGCTAATGTTGACTCAAGATATATCAATTACTCTCTTATTTGCAAAGTTGGAACCTAATTGGAAAAGTCGTCACGAGCTATCCATGTGAAGTGTGTGACGTAAGCAAAGTTTGTAACAAGGGAGACTTAGGACTTGTTCCGCTCTTTGTTCTTGGCTCTTACTCTTTCCTCTTTCCTCTCACTCTTTGTACTAAAAGAACGTGAATAACAGGGATTGAAAGCCATGGAGAAAGGAGAAAGATTAGCAAAAGCGAAGAGTGAGAGTCCTAAGTTGAGAGCCCAGAACACGTGCACAATAAGGTCATTTTGATAATTTTAGTTGATGATGACGCAAGCAAAGTGGCAAAAACACGGTCTTTTTTCTATAGAAGTAACGACTTTCATTGAGAAAAAAAATGAAAGAATACAAATCGTACAAAAAAACCAAGCCCACTAAAACCCCATCAAGGAAAGGAGTCCAACTAACTAAAATGTTACATGAAAAGTGGTTACAAAACCCATAGGAGACATAAAACTTAACCAAGGACCACACATCACTAGAGTCTCTCTCTAGTCCTCTATCTCTACCACAAAACCCATAACAAAGGGCCCAACCCAGCATCCAAAAGAAAGCGACCTGTTTCCTTAAAAGGTAGATGGAGGAGGAACACCCTGATCAAGCCACTTATTGTCGCACCCCCACCTGAAATGCCCTATGCAAACCCGAGCGTGGTCATGACCTAGGCAAAAATTAACACCTTGAGAAGGAATGTCAACAACGCCTAGAACTTAGCTTGTCTTTCTTAAACTTGAAGCGTTGAGACCATGCAAAAAGAGACGTGCTTTGGCCAAAAATATGCGATGAATCAAAAATTGTGATAGAAATATAGAAAACTCAAAATATGCTTTATTAATAGCAACTCTCTTTGTACAAAGCTTACAATCTTTACAACACCACATTATCTCAACAACACTCTTAAGCTCCTAATACATGATCCGGTATAATAGTAACTAAGGATGCAATGTGACACGGGAACAACAGCTTCGTGCAACGCCTGGTGTACCTCTTTACTACTTGGGGAAGAAAACTTAAAACATAAGCCAAATGCTTAGTGAGTGACATGATTTTAGAAAACATTTTGGGAAATATAAGTCAACGCATCAAATTCTTTCAATTCAAAACTAGCAATGCATACTTCTAAGCGTTATAAAACCAGAAAAGCACATCAGTCTCGCTTTGTTCTTAAAAACCCGAAAATTGAACATCCTTCACACACACTGCCAGCATCCCAGCGAACCTATGTTCACAACCAGCTTGAATACAAACCAACTCAACACATTCAGTTATAGCCAAGCGGACCAACCCTACACTTAGTATGCTCCTCACACATATCTGCACATATAGTCAACTTAGTACTAGGAACAACAGTAATGGTTTGCAATACAAGAAACTCATAGAACAGCACATACAACATTCAACATGCTTTAGTACTATGCAACTACCTCTATGCTTTCATATCGTATTAAACATTTCACATCTTCTCAAGCTTTGAACATAATACAGCTAAATGCAACACATAACTCATAGGAGAATAATTAAAACTTTAACTTTTGAAAGAGAAATTCATCACTAACAAAGTTTATTTCCCTTTTTCTTTTTCCCTTCTGATGCATTCTTCAAGCTACCCAACGTCTGGTCCTCTTAACGCCTAATTCTTCTGAATGCGACCCTTTCAAAGCTAACCTTCTTTTCTTCCTTCAAACTTCAACTTATGACAACTCTTAATCTGTTTATACTAATCTTGAGCTTAGATTAGTTACCCCTAAACTCTCCTAATTCGGCAGCTCTTACTTAGCCTTTTACACACGTCCTTCAATAAACTGACCCAGCAAAAGTAATTATGATTAAGCCACCTCAACTCTACTTAAAATTTTAAACCGCAACGAGCCCCACTACTTAACATTCTTCACAGTCATAACTATCTAACTGAATGCATCACATCCACACCTAACTCTTAGCCACCAAGCCCTTTCTTCTTCATCGCCTACCCAAACTCGCTTCATAATGCCTATCAAAATATTTACAACCTCCACTTAAATCTTGGTTTCACACTTTGATTTCCATCTATCCCCCAACCCCTTCTTTTAAAACTCTGATCGCCTAACTTCTAACGCCTACTACTCAAAACATGGGTATCACAATTATACTCCCTAAGAAGCCAACATGAAGCCATGCTCCTAAAAAGAACAATTCCATATCAACCTTACAAACTCACTACTCTAGAGAAGATGATCCAGATCTTCCTCCACCTTCTGGCAAAGAATACGACAAAAAGGACCAACAGGCAAAAGTAACTTCCTGATAAGTTGGTCCATCAAGTTCACACTGCTGAGTAAAACTTGCGAAGAAAAAAACTTAATTTTCTTTGGAATCTTAATCCTCCATAAGCCATCAAGGAAAAACTTACTAACACGAGAGGAATCTAGCGAATACCGAAAGAAAGACTTACAAGAGAATCCCTCAAGTAGGTCGAGACTCCAAACACAAATGTCCCTTCTCCCATGCCTAAAATCAAACTTTAAATCAAAGACAAAAGAGTGACAACCCAAGTGTTTTCCTATCAATCAAAAACCAACTAAATCCACATGAAACTAAGGTCCCTACCCAAACAAAGAAAGTCGTAAATAATAAAATGCTTAAGGAAGACAAATGATAAATGCTAGAGTTAATGGACTTAGCCCATAGGGAGATTTGCCCTAAATTTCTTTCCTTTTTTTATCTCATTGCATTATTCTATTTATTCCCTCCTCTTGTACCTTTTATAATTATCAGAAAATAATAAGTAAAATCATGGTTTTCTCTTGGTACTCGGATTTCCACGTAACTCAGTGTTTTCGTTGGTTTATCGCTTTCAATATGGTATCAGAGCAAAGTAACAACGAAACCCTAGACACCAGTATAGGTGAAGGCCAGACAAAGATAGAAGTTGTCGCCACCGCCATGAAGAAACTCCTCCTTCAAATTCAGATGATGCTAGTGGTTACTCTGGGGCCACCCTCCGAGCATTCCACATAGCCCAGTGTCGGGAATGGCCCTCATGCGCCGCAACAGTCCCCCACGCGTTGCCGCTGAATGCCTTCATGAACCAACCTGTCTTCTCCCCTCTGATATCCCAAGTCCAACCACCATAACCTCCGACAATCCGCTCCTCCGCACATCCCCGCTGTCCTCGGTTTACGGACTGCCATCTACTCACGCGTCGCTGCCTTTTCATGCCTTACAGCAGCCACATATTCATGGTTTCAGGATTGATCGAGGGTCTACTCAGTCTAGTTTTGAAGTTGGTGAATCTTCAACACAGTCTAAATCAACCGATTTACCAATATATTCAAAGAACCCGGTAACTTCGCTCCCTAATTCGTCCTCCGAATTATATAACTGGCTCTCTGGCACCATCTACAGGGAATTTTCCATGGGAGAAATTAAATGGCTAGATTTATTTTTCGTGGTCCCGACCGATCAAGATGTTCCTCGAGGGTCACCACCAATTTTACTTTTTGACAAGAGAGACTGTCCATCCTCCACCAGGTGATGCCTTGGAATGATTCTGGAAAGGGGAGGACTCCTTCATTTGGTCTATGCTGATTAATAGCATGGAACCACAAATCGACAAGCCTCTACTTTACGCAGCCACTACAAAAGATTTATGAGATACAACCAAAAACTTTACTCGAAGCTTCAAAACGCCTCTTGATTGTATACACTGAGAAAATTGATCCACAATTGCAAACAAGAGACCCTGGACGTGACCTCTTATTTCAATAAGCTCTCCATTCTCTAGCAACAGATGGATTTGTGCAGGGAGACAGTTTGGGTCACGTCGAATGACGGTATACTATATGCTAAGCTTGAGGAAGCTGACCGTACTTATGATTTCCTTGGAGGACTTAATCCCAAATTTGATATTGTATGTGGTCATATACTTGGATAGAGACCACTTCCATCCTTAATGGAAGTGTGTTATGAAGTCCGTCTTGAAGAAGACCGTACGAATGCCATGAGTATACTAACTACCCCTGCCATTGACTCCACTGCCTTCAATGGTCGATCCTCGACCCATGATAGTGAGAAGAATAGCTAGAAACCAATCCTTGTATGTGAGCACTGCAAAAAACAGTGGCACACCAAGGATCAATGTTGGAAACTCCACGATCATCCCCCAGGAGGTAAGAAACATTCTTCCAACAAGAAACAGAACTCAAGGTGTGCCTATGTAAGTGAGATTACCGGCACCTCCCAGTCGACTGGCCCTACTGCAAGCCAAAACAGGCCTCGTACTTTAAGAGTCATTGCTCAGTCAGGTATACCTCAGTCCCTTGGCTTTTGTTAGTGTTGATGAGAAGAATCTCTGGATTTTAGACTCACAAGCTACAGATCACTTGACAGATTCCTCGGAGCACTTTATCTCTTATACCCCCTATGTTGATAATGAGAAAATTCGAATAGTCGATGATTCTTTAACCCAGATTGCTAGCAAACAAATAGTTCTCTTTGAAGGACTCTCTCACCAGACTGTTTTGCATGTGCTTAAGCTTTCTTATAATTTGTTATCCCCATGCCCTAATCGAACCAAATTTACCTCTCGGGCTCAGGCATGTGTGTTTGTTGGGTATCCCTTTCATTAGCGCGGTTATAAATGTTTTCATCCGCCTTCCAAGAAATACTTTATCACTATGGATGTTACTTTCTCTATGAGGACTGATCTTTCTTTACCATTAGCCATCTTCAGGGGGAGAGTATGAGTGAAGAGCTTAACTATACCTTAGAGTTTATCGAACTTACTCCTATTACCGTGTCTTCTGAGAGTTTGATCCTCATCTCATAGTCCTAACGACGAATCAAGTTCCCTGGAAAACGTACTACAAAAGGAATCTAAAAAAGGAAATTGAGTCCTCTGCTAGTCAGTCAACTCCGGACCAAGACTCTGAACCTCCTCAAGATCAAGGTATGGAAAACCCTATTGAAACTTGTGTTGATAATAAGATGAGTGAGAATGATAGGTATGATGTTGTTATTCCTGAAAATGTGGAAGAAAAGGACATTGGTGATAAGACTGAGGTCAGAGCAAAAACTAGTAATAATGAAGCTGAACAGGGTCATTCAAGGAAACTTGATGAGTGTGATCCCTCTCTAGACATTCCCATTGCACTGAGAAAAGGTACCAAGTCTTGTACAAAATACTCCATGTGTAACTATGTTTTCTATGATAATCTCTCTCTACAGTTCAGAGCTTTCACAGCAAGCCTTGATTCTACCGTAGTACCGAAAAATATCCACATTGTTTCAGAGTGTCCTCAATGGAAAAATGCTATAATGGAAGAGATGGAGGCTCTTAAAAAGAATAAGACTTGGAGATTTTCGCTTTACCCAAGGAACATAAAACTGTAGGATGCAAATGGGTGTTCACTCTCAAATACAAAGCAGATAGAACACTTGACAGACACAAGGCAAGGTTAGTTGCAAAGGAGTTCACTTAAACTTATGGTATTGACTATTCATAAACTTTTTCCCCAGTTGCTAAATTGAACACTGTTAAAGTCCTACTATCTATTGTTGTAAACAAAAATTGACCTCTATACCAGTTGGATGTTAAGAATGTTTTCTAAATGGAGACCTAGTGAAGGAAGTCTACATGAGCCCCCGCCTAGATTTGAAGCCCAATTTGGTCATCATGTATGTAAACTTCATAAATCTTTATGTAGTTTGAAACAATCACCTAAAGCGTGGTTTGACAGGTTTACTACTTTTGTCAAGTCCCAAGGATATAGTTAAGGGCACTGTGATCATACTTTATTTACAAAGGTTTCCAAAATCGGAAAGATTGCAGTTTTGATAGTGTATATTGATGAGATCGTTTTGTTTAGAGATGATCAGGAAGAAATTAGTCAATTGAAACAGAGAATGGGTGATGAATTTGAAATCAAGGATTTAGGAAATCTCAAATATTTTCTTGGAATGGAGGTGGCCAGATCTAAAGAAGGCATCTCCGTATCTCAGAGAAAATACACCCTCGATTTGCTGACCAAAACAGGTACCCTGGGATGTCGTCCTACTGTCACCCTTATTGAATTCAATTGTAAACTAGGAAATTCAATTGTAAACTAGGAAATTCAATTGTTCGAGTTCCAACTGATAAAGAACAATATCCGCGCCTTGTGGGTAAATTGATTTACTTGCCTCGTACTCATCCAAATATTTCCTTTGTTATGAGTATTGTCAGCCAGTTTATGCAGGCTCCCTATGAACAACACATGAAGGCTGTCAACAGAATCTTAAGATACTTGAAAACGACACCCGGTAAAGGATTGATGTTCAAAAAGACAAACAGAAAATCGACTGAGACCTATATTGATTTGAATTGGGCAGGATCTGTTGTTGACGGAAAGTCTACCTTCAATTACTGTACCTTTGTATGGGGCAATCTAGTAATTTGAAGACATAAGAAGGAAAGTGTCGTGGCCAGGAGCAGCATTAAGGCCGAATACAGAGCTATAAGTTTAGGGATATGTAAGGAAATTTGGCTCCATAAAGTCTTGTATGATCTTCATCAGATGCGTGAAACACCAATGAAGCTATTCTATGATAACAAAATAGTCATTAGCATCTCTGACAATCCAATTCAACATGATGGAACAATACATGTTGAGATTGTTCGACACTTTGTCAAAGAAAGACTTGACAGTGGGAGCATATGCATTCCATACATTCCTTCGAGCCAATAGGTTGCTGATGTTCTCACCAAGGAGCTTCTCATACCAAACTTCGGCTTTTGTTTTAGCAATTTGGGCCTATTGATATCCATGCCCCAACTTGAGGGGAGTGTAAAATTAGTAGGTTTGGCCCATAGGGAAATTTGTCCTAAATTTCTTTCATTTTCTATCTCACTATATTATTCTATTTATTCTCCCTCTTGTACCATCTGTAACTATAAAAAATATTCTATTTATTCCCCCTCTTGTACCATCTGTAACTATAAACAATATTCTATTTATTCCCCCTCCCGTACCTTTTGTAGTTATTAAAAAGTAATAAGAAAAGTAAAATCGTGGTTTTTATCTCACTACTTGAGTTTCCAAGTAACTCATGTTTTCGTTGGTTTATCGCTTTCAATAATAAAAGATGAAGGAAACACACAGCAGAGGGGTTTATACCCCACGCACTTATCCTTCCAAAGTAGAAGGAAAATTTTTTAGTTTTAAAAAGTGGAACAAGTTCCAGTTTAGTCTCCAATTTTGGGTCAACAATGCAACTGTCTCCGACAAATACGGCAGGCAATTATCTCCAAGAAGTATAGCAGAAGGATGGGAAGAAAAAGCATTTTACAATATAACGATCAAACTAGATTTGACAGAAGTTTATATTTTTTATTATTACCAAAAAAAAAAAGACCACCCTTAATCCAATATTAGAGGCGCATGTCGAAATCCTATAAATACTGATGAAGCAAAACGAAACGGAACGGTGAACGGCTTACAAGTTATCAGTATCAGTATCACACATCATGTGGAAGAAAAAAAGGACAAACATACAAACAATTTTCCATTATAATTTGTTGTGTGCGTGTCAGGGAATTGGAAGTAATTGGTGTGTACCTGACGAGACAAGCGATTTCTATCGAATTGGTTGTAGAGCAAATGTCTGTAAGCCTGGCGCTTGTGCAGTATTAAATCGACTAGAACTATCTACCGCTTGGAAAAGCATATATTCCTCGAATAAAGTAATTGCATAAACAAATAGATGAAAATAATACATAAATAATAGAAATTTTGTAATAAAGGAGTAGACAATTCACCATCACTTCGCATTCAATGTATTCGTCCGCAACGGATTTGCAGTTGTCCTATTAACATTAAGAATCATAAGGATTTTATATACAAGAAAAAAAATGATTAAAAGATCGCATAAATGGACAGGTGAGAAAGAAATTTTGCTGAAGCAAGCTTACGCATTTCATAAGATGCATGTTACCGGGTGAGTATAGAACGAACAATTGACTCGTTCTGAATCCACACTGCACACAACGATTCCCGTTTGTTTCCCTTCCCATTGACGAATTACGAAGGAGTAATCCAGCGACACAGTCGAAGAAGTTGACCCAGATTTTAGTTCTAGGATTTTTAATCAAATTCGTACTTTCACAAGGGCAATTTACCCAATTGTCCGACCCCCACCTGTCTGACGTTCGACTCTAGCCATCTGTGTCCTGTCCAACATCGAACTTCGAGTATATGGCGTGGGTCTTCCAGGTGGCCCATGCTTCATCCTCGAGCGGCCCAGACTCAGGACTTCTGGTTCGGAAAAATTGTGAAATTATGATAAAAATGTTAGGGCTATGGCTAAATTTTTCTTTTCTTAAAGACAGTGAAATTGAATCCGGGATTTCTCGTACTCGCAAAGATGTTGAGTTAAGTTTAGTTGGTTATGACTAAACATATTTGGAGTGAATTACTGGTCTATTACCACAAGTGCTAAGCAGATCAATATTTTTAATTTTAATCAACTTCACTTTGGTTATAGTGTTTATCGTCTTAGTTTTACATATTTGTTGAAATTTGAAATCTAAAAATATCTTATAATAGTTTTAATCAAATGAGATTTTGAAATCTAAAAACATCTTATAATAGTTTTAATCAAATAGGTATTTGAAAATTTTGCTTTTGTTTATAGTAGTTTTAAAATACTATTTTTTATCCCACAAAGGATGATGATTCAAGTAGAGTTTAACATATTACAACTCTAATGTGAATGAAATTCATTTAAGATGAATGAGAAAACTAGCTTAAGGAATTTTCAAAAAACATTATGGTTTTGAAAAGTGAAATCTTGAAGGGTTGTTTTGGATAGATTCCCTATATTTTTGTTTGTTGTCGATTGTCGCCTTACTTTTTTATAATTTTATGTCATGTATGTGATCTTTTCTGAAATATTTGTTTGATATATAAATAGCCATTGATATATCCATACATTTCTGTTACTGATAACTTAAATTGTATATATATAAAAAAGCAATTAATAAGAACCAGATGAAAAAGGAAATCTAGAAAAAATGGGAAGATGCAAGAAATAAGTGAGACTACAAGCTTCAATGAAAAAGGAGTTGTGAGAACTCCTAAAAAGGAAAAAGTTAAATAAGCATAAAAAAGATGATCAACTTATAAAAAAGAGGAACTTTCGTAAATGTAAAAAAAAGACTAAACTAACAAAACTCATGAAATTAGTCATTTTTTTAAATATTACAGGTTTGCCCTTTCGCATTTATTCTTTTCATTATTTTTTTTACATCATTTAATATTTCCATCGTTTTCTTCTTACCATCGTCTTTTTTATTTTCTGATTATCTTTTTTAAAATTTGGGTAACCAAATCTAAACGATCGTATACAAAAAAAATAGGAAAATAAACTATTTAGATTGGAGTAGCCAAATGTAAATGATCGATTGGAGTAGCCAAATGTAAATGATCGTGTAAAAAAAACAAATCATCTAAAGGATCGTGTACCAAAAGAATTAAAAAAAAAAACTAAACAATCGTGTAGAAAAATAATTTTAAAAAACCGTTTAGCAAACCTAAATGATTGTATAACCAAATTTAAACGTAACCAAATTAAATGATCGTGTACTAAACAATAGCCAAATCTAAACAATCGTGTAGCAAATAAAATACGCGCGGGTTGTTGACGAGACATTTTTTGTATTTTACACGGTGGACCTCTAAGTTTTTTTTCATTTTAGAAATTATTAAATACAATTTTTTTATATTTTTTAAAAAATCCCTATAAAAAACGTCCTCAACTTTTATGTTTAAAAATGTGCTTAAGCTTTTTAATAAAGTTCGAAAAATATCTCCACAATTATTCTTTGATAAAAACCATTAAAATTTTGTTTTAAAAATGATATTGAACCGTTGAAAATTATAAATATCCTTGAACTTATAAATTTTTTAAAAATATTTCTATTAATCCTATGTTCACACTAAATTTCTTAAGTTTTCGAAAAAAGTTCAAAGATATCATCACCGTTGGTATTGAATGAAAACCATTGAGATTTGTTTACAAAATACTCTTGAACTATTGAAAAGTTGTATAAATATCCTTAAACTTATACAAATTTTAAAAGTATATCCATTGATCCAATGTATACAACAAATTTATCAGCTTTAAAAATAAAAACCAAAATTTTAAGTTAAAACTATAGTTTTAAATTTCCAGACATTTCTTATATTTTCATATTTACATGGATTCAATATCGATAAAATGGATGAATCGATATTTCCATTACATCAACGAAAAATTCACGAATCACAATAAATAAACATAAAAATGACACCAATATAAAAATAATATAAATAATAGACATGTTTATTTATTAGTTTAATAATAAAATATTTATTTATTAGTTTAAAATATTTTTGGATTTAGTTGTTTTATAATTTTTCAGAAATATATATTCAAATCAAAATTTTTGTAAAATCAAGACTTTGATATATAATCAATATTTTAAATCATTGTTAAAACATATAATTTTACAAAATATCGATGTGTTAGTAGTCAAATATATTTTTATTTGACAATTAACTGTTAATTACAACTATAAATATTGAGATTGATTGTGTCAATAGTCAATAAATTTAAAATTATGATTTTAACTTAAAATTTGATTTTGATTTTAGTTAGGAAAAAATTAGTGTAAAATTTGGATCAATCGACAGTTTTCAGAGGGGGTGTTTGCCGTTTGGGAGAAATAAAGGAAGGGACTAAGAGAAGGTTTTTAATCTTTCTCTTTATTCCTCTCAATCACCTCTTATCGTGCTTAGTCATTTTCTTTATTGCTCAAAATGTGTGATATTACAGCAACAATAATAATATAAACAACAACAATAATTATTATTAATATTTTATTATTTTAATACTATAATTGATATTTGTCATTTAACTGCATTCGAAAAAGATATTTTTGTTTCCCATATTTCATTTAATTTTAATGTCATTATATTGGTCGTTGTTTTTTTAAATTGATTGTTATTAGTAAGTAATTTTTCAATATTATACTTACAACATCAATTTAAAGAAAAATACATGTAATTTCTTTCAAACATAACACATCAATTAATTTTTTTGATACAGAAAACTTGCGTAGAAAACGTTTAAAATTAATATCGTATTTACAAAAGTTAATGAAACATGTTTTCCAATAAAAATTCCAAAATTTGGTAAATAAAATATGAATATTTTTATATTGGATTTACAATACAATTTTTTTTTTTTTTAAAATACATTTGTACGAATTTAAAAAATAATAACAATAATTTTTTTTAAATCGATTGTTAACGTTACACAATTTTTCGATATTGTACTTACAACATAAATTTAAATAAAATACATGTAATTTCTTTCGCACTTAGCACATCAATTAATTTTTTGGTACGGAAAGTTTACGTACAAAACGTTCAAAATTAACACCGTATTTACAAAAGCTAATGAAACATGTTTTCCAATAAAAATTTCAAATGTTGGTAAATGAAATATGTATATTTGTGTATTGAATTTATAATACGAATTTAAAAAATATACATTTGTACAAATTAAAAAAAAAGGAACAATTTTTTTTTTTTAAATCGATTATTAACGATACACAATTTCTCGATATTGCACTTACAACATCAATTTAAATAAAATACATGTAATTTATTTCACATGTAACGTATCAATAAATTTTTTGGCACGGAAAATTTGCGTACAAGTTCAAAATTGACATCATATTTACGAAAGTTAATGAAATATTTTTGTCGATAAAAATTTCAAATTTTAATAAATAAATACGAATATTTGTGTATTTATAATTTACAATTTGTAGTATTCCTTCCCCAAACAAGTATTATAAATAATCAATCACAATTCTCTAACTTATTCCTTTCCCAGCAAAGCATTAATCTCTTGTAATTATTTCATTTATTCCTTCTCCAAACAATAATTATTATAATCATTTTCTTTTCATAATTGCATTTTTCTTTCTTATTCCTTTCTTTCCCAAAACACCCGGAAACTATACAATAGTTTAGGATAATTTTAAAAATAAAATTTTAACGATTATTGTTGAAAATCAAGAGAAACAATATCTTTGAATTATTTTAAAAAATTTAAAGACATTTGTAAACTGAGAGACATATTTTTGAATCTTTTAGAAAATTGAGAGGCATTTTTGTTGTAATTTAACCTAAAAGAATTTGAGGGATAACTAATCATGAAATATTGTTTTCTGGCAGTGGAAAATGGAAAACCGCGACCGGGTGGCGTCTGGGTGCTCGGGAGCTTACTTTGGGATATAGCAGCAGGAGCTCGGGAGAGAGTAAGGAAGCAGGGGAAGTTGCAGAAGCAAAATCTGAGGGACAGAGACATGAGAGAGAGGGGGGAAGACGAAAGTGCGTGGGGTCAAATTCAAACAAGTATTTAACAGAGGCAGAATAAGGCGTTTGATAGCCCGTGGAATCTCAAAGAATCACGCTCAAAGTTTATGGGTTTTTAGGGTTTCTCTACCCCTACTTCCAACCCCAAAAATCCTTTCTTTTTGCGTGCTTCGTACGGTCTATCACTCTCCTAAATTTCTGCGACTTATTCTCCTTCTCTCTCTCGCTCTCTCTGCGTCTCTCTCTCTATCTCTCCGCTCCCCAGCTTCCGCTCTCTCTGCGTCAACCATTCACCGCCGAGCATTTTTCTATATTTATTTACTTTTCTATCTTTTTGTAGAGATTTTGTCTTCAATTCGATTTTCTTTTATGCCTTTTACATTTTTTGATTAAAGTTCCAGAAACTGAAATTTCATAGTTCCTTTTCGTTTTTAATTTATCTGTTATACTAGTCTGCTATGGAGGATGAGACTAGGGTTCCGGGAAGTTTTAGCAGCGAACCAACATGTTCATTGGGGGTTTCTTCTTTCTGGCTTGATGCCTGTGAGGACATCTCCTGCGACATCATCAATGATTTTGTGGATTTCCAGGCGTCTATAACCCCTGGATCCTCAGTTGATCACACTTCCGATCAACATAACCTGTCCAACGATTTTTTTGGTGGAATTGATCACATTCTTGACAGTATCAAGAACGGGGGAAGCCTCTCCCCAGTAACTTGTAATGTTGATCGTGATTGCAACGTGAGGGAAGGGTTTTTTATTGAGAATAATGCATCTGGGGTTCGTGATATGTCGGTCGATAGCTCAACTGTGCAATCCAATGGTGTACAGATAGAAATTCTTCAATGTAGTGGACCGAGCAAGGATAATCTTGATAATGGTAGTCATATCTGCGAGCGCTATGAATCTGTTAATGGGTTCCAGCCACCATATGGATGCGAAGGGCTCAGAGTTGTTGAAACCTCTAAGAGAAATGGAGTTCAAAAACACGAGGGGAGTAATGACGCGTCGTTGCGAGATTGGGGTTGTGATAATGAGGAGAAAAGCAATAAGAGACCTCGTATTAGCAATGGCAACAATGAGAGGCATTATTCAAACAGGGGACAGTGTCCATCTAGGGATAGAGAAAAGTTCCACACCAGGAAGAGGTTGCGTGACCGAGATGAGATCGATAGAAGAGAAAGGAGTTATTTTAGGAGGAGAGAGCATTATGGTACAGGTGGAAAGGATGCAAGAGATAGGGATTTGAGGGAGCGGGAACAAAAGGGATATTGGGAGAGAGACAAATCAGGGTCAAATGATATGGTTTTTCACTCAGGGATGTGGGAAGCTGATCGCAACAGAGAAGCAATGACTGATAATGAAAAAAACCGTGAATTCCAGGGAACTGCAGACAAAAGTTCCAAGGAGATTAAAGAAAAAATTCCTGAGGAGCAAGCTCGGCAATATCAGTTGGATGTTCTTGAACAAGCGAAGAAGAAAAATACCATAGCTTTTCTCGAAACTGGGGCTGGGAAGACACTTATTGCTGTTCTTCTCATTAAAAGTATTTACAATGATTTACAAACTCAAAACAAGAAGATGCTCGCTGTTTTTTTAGTTCCCAAAGTTCCACTTGTCTATCAGGTAAAATAATAAGTAGCAAGTGTTCAAAAAAGCAATGTTGCCTCCGGGTTCATTATGTAAGAAGTTGACTATATTATTGTTCACTGTAATTTCAGCAAGCTGAGGTTATACGTGAGAGAACTGGCTATCAAGTAGGTCATTACTGTGGTGAAATGGGGCAGGATTTTTGGGATGCTAGAAGGTGGCAGCGTGAATTTGAAACCAAACAGGTAAGAGCTCCTTTTTGTAAGCATATTATTCATCATGTATATCTCCTTGAACTTTTAATTTCGTCAAATTGAACCCTAAACTTAAAAACATTTTGCCATTTTAAAACAAAAGTTTAATTTTCACTTAATTCATCCACTAACAGCATCAAAAGTATCTCTCAAAACTCAATAATTTTAATAAAAACCAAACCTTATGCAAAAGGAAGTGCAGTTAATGAACAAGATCAGTAATTGATTAGATATTTCAAAACTAAAAAATTTGAACAAAAATTGCGTCTTTTTTCTTTAAAGTTTCATTAATCTTGTACATTGAGCTCGTGTCTCTTTTTGACTATTAATAAAGAGGTCTGTTTCCATTTCAAAAAAAAAAAAAATCTTGTACTAGACAATTTTCTCACCCCACTAGAGCGATTTGAAGTTGCTTTTTGCTCTCTCTTGGTGTTCATTTTGGTGCATGATATATATTTGATTTATTGTGCTTTTATTTTCATTGATTAGCTTTATTTTTTCACCCTTCTGTGTGCTTATTTGCGTTCTCAGTATTTCTATTCTTATATCAGTTTCATTAGTCCAAGCATTAGTCTCTTTTCATCATATCAATCATAAGTTTTGTTTTCTTACAAAAAAAATTCTTGCACTTGATACATGTTTCCGATTCACTTGATGCCCTTGATATTTAAAAAAAAAACATTTAGGACCATGCTTTACACTAAAAGTAGGTCTTATTTATTTCTGATTTGTTGCTCCATTTAATCATATTCAATAGATATTTAGCTATGTTAATCCATTTGATTTGATAGAAATCAATCATGTCAGAACGAATCCAAAGTGCATTTACCCCCTCAAGGCTTTTGCTGATTATTCAAGTCAAGATATTAGCTTAAACTGGAGTGTTCTTATTTCCATGTTAAAATTCTTAGCAGCAAAAGTGACACAGATGGAGCTCCTCCTCTAGTCCTCTTTCATAGTCTTGTTAATTTTGATTAATGTTGGCTAAGTCTATATTGTTTAAGTCTTTTATTTCGGGATTGTTTTGTACTGGTTTTTGGAGAGGACTTTTTGTTGATTATTTCCTTTTTTGTACTATATTTTATTGTATTGGTTGTATTATATTTGCCAAATTTATTTTTCCTTCTTTGGAATGGGTTGTTCTTCTATTTAAGGACACCCTTCTCTCTTTGTGAAGTACAAGAAATAAATTATTTGGTATGGTATAAGAGCAAGTTTTTTGAAAACCCTAAAAACCCTAATATTTTAAATAACCTAAAAACCCTAAATCCCTTACAGCCAGCTGCCATCGTGTACGTTTGCCACCTCAAGGACCGTCGTCGCTTGTCGTTATACTCCGACCGCCGCTGCCACCTCTGGACCTCGTTGGAAGCCGTTTTTTCTTGCATTTTTCTTGCTTAGTGGGTTTTTGTTGTTTCTTGTTTGTCTTCGCCAGTCACCCTTATCTGAGATGTTTGCCACCGATTTCATTGCCAATGACAAGTTTGGCTTTTTCTTTTTAAAAATTTCTTTCACTGTTTTGTTCGTTTATGAATTGTATTGCTTCAGCCATGTCAGACCCTAAGACACCTATAGTTAAAGTTGACAATCGTACCCATTCCAATAGCCTTACTATCTAAATAATCACGATTTTATTTAACGGAGATAACTTTCTTCGTTGGTCACAAAGTGTTAGGTTGTAGATTCGTGGACAAGGGAAAATTGGCTACATAACTAGATGATCCTTTCTTTGCTACATGGGATGCTGACAACTCCATGGTTATAACTTGCTTGTAAACTCCATGGTTGAAGACATTAGTTGTAACTATGTGTGCTACTCTATGGCCAAAGAATTGTGGGATAGTGTGACATAGATGTACTCTCATTTGGGCAATCAATCATAGGTATTTGAGTTGAATCTCAAATTGGGAGATATAGCCAAGGAGGTAACTTGGTGACACCATACTTTCACTTCCTAAAAAGGATTTGGCAAGGGTCAGATCTCTTTGATTCGTATAGTGAAAGTTTGTAGATGATCGAAAGCATTACAGGAAAATGTTGAAGACGGTTGTATTTACAAGTTTCTTGCTAGCGGTTGAATTTGAAGAGGTTAGAGGTTGAATGCTTGGAAGGACCTCTTGTCCATCTATTAGTGATGTGTTTTTTTGGAGTCTATAGGAAATAATCGTAGGAATGTTATGGTTGGAAAAAAACTTTTTGACTTAGTAGAAAGTTCTGCATTGGTGACCGAACAAACACCATGAAAGCCTCTCATCACTTCAACAAGATACGTGAAATACCTCAAGTTCGATGTGACCATTGCAACAAAACGCCGACATACACGTGAAACTTGTTGGAAGCTTCATGGAAAACCTGCGAATTGGAAAAGTTCTAAGCAAGGGGTAGAAATTCCCTCCTACACCTCAAATGCAAATATTGGTGATTCGAACTTGTTTGGCAAGGAGTAGATTGATGAAATCCTGAAAGTACTAAAGACTACTTCATCTAGTAATTATAGTGTTTCCTTGGCACAATCAGGTAAGTTTCCTCAAGCCCTCTCTTGCATGAACTCATCTCCATGGATTATCGATTTTGGAGCCTTTGATTATATGACCAGTTCCTCTTCGTTGTTTGTATCCTACTCCCCTATATATTGCAATGGAAAAATACCTTGAGTTCGATGTGACCATTGCAATAAACCCCGACATACACGTGAAACCTATTGGAAGCTTCATAGAAAACCTACGAATTGTAGAAGTTCTAAGCAAGGGGTAGAAATTCCCTCCTACACACCTCGAATGCAATGTTGTGATTCCAACTTGTTTTGTAAGGAGTAGATTGATGAAATTTTGAAACTGCTAAAGACTACTTCCTAGTGTTTCTTTGGCACAATCAGGTAAGTTTCCTCAAGCCCTATCTTGCATAAACTCATCTTCATGGATTATCAATTTTGGAGCCTTTGATCATATGACCAGTTCCTCATCGTTGTTTGTATCCTCTCCCCTGTATATTGCAACGAAAAAGTTCGCATCGCCGATGGTAGTTGCACCCCTATTGTAGGAAAAGGAACTATTCCTCTGTCTACAAAACTTACGTTGCATTTTGTCCTTCATGTTCCAAAATTAGCTTGCAATTTCTTATTTGTTAGTAAAATATTTAAGGATAATAATTGTGATGTTGTCTTTTGTGACACTCGTTGTACCTTACAGGATCAGGACTCGTGGGGGACGATTGAATGTGCTAGGATGATTGGTGGTCTTTATTACTTTGATGAAGTTTTAGCTAGCATAAATAAGTTCAGGGCTTGAGTAATGTTGTTCTCCTTCTGCTGAAGAAACTATAATGCTTTGGCAACGTAGATTAGGGCATCCTAATTTCTTTTACTAAGTATTTGTTTCCAGATTTATTTAAAGCCCTTGATTGTTTTCATTTATTCAATGTGAAAGTTGCATTTTTGCCAAACATTATCGATCCACTTATTTGCCCAAACCTTACAAGGCTTCTTCACCTTTTTCCTTAGTCCATACAGATGTTTGGGGTCTGTCTAAAGTTTTAACTCAAAATGGTAATCGTTGGTTTGTCACCTTTATAAATGATCAAACTCGTTTAACCTAGCTTTATTTGTTGACTAACAAGTCAGAGGTGAAAGAGGTGTTTATTAGATTTTACAATATGATTGAAACTCAGTTCCAAACTTAAATTTGCATCATTTACTCTAATAATGGCACTAAATATTCCAATGAACAATTAAACAGTTTCTTACACAAAAAGGGTATTTTTCATCGAGCTACATGTTGTGATACTCCTTGACAAAATGGAATTATTGAGTGAAAGAATAGACATTTACTTGAAGTTGCTCGTGCCCTTGTGTTTTCTATGAATATCCCAAAATATTTGTGAGGTGACACAGTCCTTACACAACTAAATACCTGATCAATCGATTGACAACTAAGGTTTTGAATTTTAAAACTCCTCTTAATCATTTAAAAAATTATTTTCCTATTGTTCGGTTGTTCTCTGACTTGCCCATTAAATTATTTGGTTGCGCTGTTATGTTCATAATCCCAACCCTACTTGCACTAAACTTGCTTCGTCCAAAAAGTATTTTGAGAGTATGATGTGTTTTTTGGAAAATCAACCTTTTTTAGCCAAAATTCTCTTTAGGGGGAGCCATCTAACCTTGAAGATAATTTTTGGGACATTTCACCTATCCCAAACATCACTGATTCCGAAACTATGAGTTCTAATTCTTTGATGCCAAGTGCGGAGAGTTCTTTAGGGGAGAAACACTATAGATTGACTTGACAAGTAAAAAACCTAAACTACAGGTTTATACTAGAAGAGACTTGACTCAAAGGAATCGAGAACAAACTGTTGATCTATCACATAAGCATTCTAGTACCTCGATAAATGATTATGAAAATCTAGGCAACATACATTCTCCTTTTACTTCTTCTAATTCTCCCGGTTCTTCTTTTCATAATTCCTTGCTTGATGTCTCTGATCTTGATATTCCAATTGCCCGTGGGAAAGGTACCCGTAGATGTGTTAAATATCCTATTGCAAACTATCTTTGTTATGATAAATTGTCTGACAGCCATAAAGCCTCCACATCTAAAATAACTAACCGGTTTGTTCCATAATATATAAAAGGCCCTGAATGATTTGAATTGGAAATTAGCAATGATGGTAGAAATGAATACACTGAAATAAAATTGCACATGGGACATAGTTGAACTAACAAAAGAAAAGAAATTGGTGGATGCAAGTGGGTGTTTACAGTAAATGTAAAGCTGATGGTAGTATTGAAAGATACAAGGCCAGATTGGTCGCTAAGGGGTTTACTCAAACCTATGGAGTTGATTATCAGGAAATATTTGCTCTAGTTGCTTAAACATCTATTAGAATTTTGCATTCTGTTGTTCTTTGATTGGCCTCTTTATTAGATGTTAAGAATGCCTTTCTCAGTGGGGAACTGTAAGAAGAGGTATTTATGGACTTGCCACTTGGTTTTTAGGTAGATCTTGGGATTAACAAAGTGTGCAAGTAAAAGAGATCATTGTATGGTCTTAAACAGTCTCCTAGGGCCTGGTTTGAATGCTTCGAAAAAGCAGTCACGAGCTATGGATTTGGTCAAAGTCAAGCCGATCATATAATGTTCTACATACATATAGGAAATGGCAAGGTTGTGATTTTGATAGTTTATATTGATGATATCATTCTTGCAAGCAACGATGAGACATGACTTACTTTCATGAAGAAAAAATTAGTAGATTTCCAAATAAAAAATTTAGAATCTTTAAAGTAATTCCTAGGCATGGAGTTTGCCTGAACCAAAAGTGGCATTCTTGATCTGCTAAAAGAGATGGGTTTACTTGGTTGCAAGGTACCAAAAACTCCCATTGAGTAGAATTTGAAATTGGAAGCTACAACTAAGAATGAGATAAAGGAAAGAGAAAAATACTAGAGACTTGTGGGGAGACTTATATATCTCTCTCACACGCGTCCCGACATTGCTCTAAGTTAGTTCATGCATGCTCTTGGACCGACTCACTTTGATGCAGTTTATAGAATCCTTATATATTTGAAAGGTACTAGAAGAAAAGGCATATTGTTTCAAAGATATGACCATCTCAATGTTGAAGTTTATACATATGTTGATTGGGCAGGTAGCACGACTGATAGAAGACCACTTCTGGATATTGCTCCTTTGTTGGAGGAAATCTTGTTACTTGGCAAAGTAAAAAACAGAGTGTGGTTGCAAAAAGTAGTGCAGAAGCATAATTTAGAGCTTTAGCCCATGGTATTTGTGAGGGTATATAGATAAGAAGATTGTTTGAAGAATTGAGATTCACTCTAATAATGCCCATGCACATCTATTGTGATAACAATGAGTTCTCTTTGTTCTCTCTCCTCCCTCCTCCCTGCTCCCTCCTCTTCCCTTTGCCTACCTTTTTAGTTCTCTCTTTTTTCAGTAGCTTCAGATGATTACTTCCCAATCTTCCTGCGTTAGCCTCTCGATGAAGTCTACCCTCAGACCAACCACTCAAGGTGTGGTGTTGAGTTTTGATTTAATTGCACAGGGTATCTTAGGAGTGAGACTGCAATAGAAGTGGTAAGTTGCAAAGCTCTTCAATCGTATTATTGCATTTGGTCAGAAGACGATAGCTTCCTTGCTAAAGATGTGGAAGCTCAAGGATTTTTATCCGTGTTTGAAGCTCAACTGAGCTGGTCCCTGGAAGCATTATCGGAGTTATTAAGAGAACCAGAAGATCGTTTCTTTTGGAAATAAGGGGAGTTAGACCATGGAAGATTGAAGTTGTCAAAGTTCAGGGCAAAAACGGTTGGGTGTTATGTTGTGACCTTTGTCCATTGTCAGGTGGGCACCCCTTCATTTGAGTGTGTTTGGGAGAAGACAAACAAGGGTGGTTGGCATTTCACACAATGTTGGAGAATTTCCTCTCAAAAGTAGAGTATTAAGTTGGTATTCACGTAAAATTGCCATGTCTTTTAATCCAGCACAGGTTAAGAGTACAAGCTTCACAGATAAAGTTTAATTGGATGGTAACTTAGCCTATGATAAAAAGAAAGAAACCATTGAATGAGAAAGTTCTTAGGTTTCCTTTGTTTCAAAGACAGCAGAACAGTGCCCATGGGTGATAAAAAGCTTGGAGGTTGGTCGAACAAAGTTTGAACATCTGTAGACCGTTATGAGACTCTTTGCGTTGGATGATTGGAGAGAAATAAAAAAATTGCTCGAAATCTTTTACCAAACAAGAATTATTATTGACCAACTGTTCGATGAAAACGCCCTTATTAGTTTAGATCAGGGCTTGGTTGAAGATTTCATCAATGAACCTGGGAGATGGTAGGAGATGGGGCCATTTCACCTAGAGTTTGAAAAATGGGATAGATTTTAACACAACCGACCATTGGTAAGGAAAGCCTTTGGAGGATGGTTGAGAATTAGAAACGTTCATTTGGACTATTGGACTATCGGGGGTTTGGAAAACATTGCCACAGAAACGCTTAATCTGAACAATTGCAGCGGAGCGAGAATTCAAGTTAAATAGAATTTATGTGGTTTTATACCTACTACCATTGAAATTACAGACCTTAATAGAAGTAATTTTTTCTTGAATCTTGGTAACCTTAATAGAGAATTCAAGCCTATGGACACCCCAAGTATTTTCAAGGGAAGCATTATTGTTACGAATTTCAAAATCCCTGTTGATCAACTAAGGGTTAGGCAAGCTTTGGAAGATGAAGATGTTGATGTTTCGTTCTTCCCTCCAGCACTTGATGTGTTTAAATTCACTGAAACAACTCCCTCCTTTTCAAGAAATTCGTTCGAAGCTTTGAATCACATTCAAGTTTCTCACCGGCGCTGGAGGAGAAGACAGAGGCCGACGGTTTGATTCGAAATGAAATCTGTCCGTAAGAAATTAATAAACTGCATTCAAAGAAGAGAGAATTCAGCAGAAGATATCTGTGCATTTAATTCATTGGGCTTTGGTCTCTCACCAGTTAATCCTCAAATGGGGCTACTTTCCAGCCTAGTGTGAACACGAAAAAAGCATTAATGAGGAAAGAGAACGTGGATGGAAATGATTCTCTGCAAAGTAACCGTTCAACCTCCACCGTAAAGGCATGAAAAATAAATTTAAAAAAGAGGCTGTTGTAGTTCCTCTGTTAATTCTCCTAAAAGACAGTTCAGCAGCATTAACTAATCACTCAATAACCCTTCCATCTTCCAGCAGTGTTCTCATATTGTCCTCGGCCTCGGAATCTGACTCTTCCTTGCCTTTTTCCAACCAATCAAATGGTACAGTGAATATAGCATTTCATTTGTGTAAGGATGATTTGAATAATGATCTTCTTCAGTCTCCATCTCACAATATGAGTAAGTTTGAAATACCTCAGAAGTTTCTGGTTGACATTTCCTTGCACTATCGAATGAAGAGAAACAAGAAGCGCAAGATTCCTAAAATGTCTCGAGGAAGTTCTTATTTGTTTAAGCCTTTTTGAAAACACTTTGCCAAGAAAAGGACTTCTTTTGACAATCCTTGTCAAAAATAACAAACCCCGGACTTGCTTCAGGCGTGTTGTGTCAAGATCCAAGTCCCTGGACTTGATCAAAACAGGCCAGCTTCTTTACCTTTTTTGAATAAACCTGGTTTCCATTTCGAATGTAATTCCCAAGAGTCTTTTGATTCTTCTTCTGTGTGAGGATTACATTGCACTTTTCAGACAACTTCTCATAAAGGTTCAAAAGACTTCGATGAAGAATCATTGGCAAGTGTAAGCAGTGAAGAACCTGAAAGAGAAGATGAGGATATAGAAGTTATGGATGAAATGCCATACTTATGAACAATGCCTTAGGTATTTTATTCCAATCTGAAGAGGTTCAATTACTTTCCATTGAGAAATGCTTCCCCTTTTACTCCACTAGAAAAGAAAGACATACCTAAAGAATTGCATTCCATTTTGGATACCTGTGAAATCTCTTTGGTCTAATCCAAAGGAAAACAGGTCATTTAGTGGATATCCTTCAGGGTTGAAAATTTAAGATTAGCTATTGAATTATGTGAGGATTTGGACAAAAAACATTGTGGCTGATTGTTAGAAGTTTTCGAAAGAAATTATTCTAGACATAATACTAATTCAAGGTCTAGAAGGGATAGCTTCATTAAAGAATTCATGAAAAGCATATAGAGCTCAAAAGATGTTGGAAGTTCTAAGGATTTTCAAGGACTTCCTTACAAAGTGGGTTCAAGGTTCTTTCAGAAACTGACATTGCTAAAACCAATTTCTCTTTAATAACTGGAGTAATGAGTTGAAGGCAGTGTTGGCAAGTTTTTGTGGATTGGAAAAAGACTACTTCAAGATTCTCTAGGCTTTGGATTGCATTGGCAAGTTAGCTTCGAGGCAACTGTTTGCATCATTCTCTCTCTTTTCATCTTGAAGGTTTGGGTGTACAAGATTTTTTATTCGAGTCTAGTGGGCTAATTTCGAGAGAGTTAAGTATTGCTTTGTATTTAGCTTCCTACTATGAATTGTCTTTGATTAGCTTGTTTATTTTCTGATTCGGGTTCATTTTTAGGTTTCCATCATATTTATCATCATATTTATGTTTTCTGCTTATAGTCTTTATTTATGTTTTAGCTTGTTTTTTTCTCTTAGTTCTTTTGCTCTTAGTATAATACTCTTGTACTTTGAGCTTTAGTCTCATTATCATTTATAAAGAGACTTGTTTCCATTTAAAAAAAAAACAAGGCAGCAATTTCCATTTCCCACACTCCAGACCTTCATGATAGGACGAAACATATTGAAGTTGATAAACACTTTATAAAGGAAAAGATCAATGTGGGAGTAATATGCATACCTTATCTTTCGACAACAGAACAAATTGTAGATGTGTTAACTAAAGGCCTTCCACAGTGGCAATTCAACTAATTGATTGACAAGCTGGCAATGACTGATATCTTCTAACCAACTTGAGGGGGAGTGTTGATTATTTTTGTTTTTGTATTATATTTTATTGTATTGGTTGTACTATATTTGGCAGATTTATTTTTTAATTCTTTGTAATGGGTTGTTTTTCTATCCAAGAACACCCTTCTCACTTTGTGAAATACAATAAATATATTATTTTGGGACTTTTATGTTATTCATAAGTTTCTTTCTGGAGATGATGATGAAGCTATAAGGGTGTCTACCTAGTTGAGATGTCCGAGTGCACCTCCTGATCCGTAGTTTTATGTTTGTTGTTTTCAATTGTATTTGGAGCGTTAGTCTCATTTCATTATCTTAATAAAGAGGCTTGTTTCTTGTTCAAAAAAGTCATCTTTCCTTGTTTTGAGGAAGCTATTAATTGATCCAAAATTAGAATTTTGGTTACCCAAATATGGCAATACAATTAACGGTAAAAATAAATAACAATGAGGAGAGAAAATTACATGTGAAAGGAAAATGTACTAATGGATAGAATTATGTTCCAAAGACAATAATTTCTATATTCAACAATTTTATCTTTTTGTCGTAGTTTTCGGTGTATGGATTTATACTCTCTTTTAAGGGTTCTTGTATTTCGAGCATTAGTCTCTTTTTGTTATATTGATGAAAGATTTGAAAAAAAAGTTCTGTAACTACTAGAGAGCTTAAGTATCGCTCAACTTGTTAAAGCATATGCACTCGACCAAGTGTTCAAAGGTTCCAATCATCTCACTCCACTTATTAAACTCGAAAAAAGAGTGATGTAACTATTTGATTTGATTTCTTTTATATATGCTTAGTCTTTGGTTCTCCCTTTATTGGGCTATTTTTTTAATGTGTTTTTAGTTCTTTTGTTTACATTCATGTTTCTCAAATGAAAGTGGTGTTTCTTATGAAAAAGGGATTATGTGTATTGTTGTCTCATCTTTCTTGGAAGCTAAGGTTTATCTGGGTTGCGTTTATATCACCTGTCAATTCTTGTATAAACATGCTCCGTTTCTTGTTGTGTAGCTCCAAGAATTTTGCTAAAACATCAATTTGATTATTAAAAGATTTCAAGTATGAATTAAGATTTGGGAACTTGTTCCTTTGAATGCGTGACAAACATGAAATTCTATTTGATCATTCATGTTATGGTACTCTGATCAACATGGTGCTTTACTTCAAATGCAGGTTCTGGTTATGACGGCGCAGATACTGTTGAACATTTTGAGGCATAGCATAATAAAAATGGAAGCAATCAATCTGCTGATTTTGGATGAGTGCCATCATGCTGTTAAGAAGCATCCCTATTCCCTTGTTATGTCTGAGTTTTATCATACCACACCAAAGGAGAGGAGACCATCTGTCTTTGGAATGACTGCTTCGCCTGTTAATTTAAAGGGTAGGCGACTTTGGGTTTCTTTTCCCAACTCTAGTTTCCATGTTCAAGTCCTATATCTTTTTTGAGGAGTTAGTAATTATTTAAACTTTTTGTTATTATTATTGCTTTAAATATGCCCTACACAGGTGTCTCAAACCAAATTGACTGTGCAATTAAGATTCGTAACCTTGAAAGTAAATTAGACTCCACAGTCTGCACAATAAAAGACCGCAAGGAGTTGGAGAAACATGTTCCAATGCCATCAGAAGTTGTTGTGGAGTATGACAAAGCTGCCACTTTGTGGTCCCTTCATGAACAGATAAAGCAAATCGAAGTGGAAGTTGAGGAAGCTGCAAAATTGAGTTCTAGGAGAAGTAAATGGCAACTTATGGGAGCTAGGGATGCTGGTGCTAGGGAAGAGCTGCGACAAGTTTATGGTGTTTCTGAGAGAACAGAAAGTGATGGTGCTGCTAATCTAATACAGAAGTTGAGAGCGATCAATTATGCGCTTGGGGAGCTGGGTCAGTGGTGTGCTTACAAGGTTTGATCTATAAGTTTGTCTGATAATACATAGTTTTAACTTGTTCGAAGAATAATCCCATCTACCATTGTGGCAGGTTGCTCAGTCATTTTTAACAGCTTTACAGAATGATGAGAGGGCTAATTATCAACTGGACGTCAAGTTTCAGGAATCCTATTTGAACAAAGTAGTCGCTCTCTTGCAATGCCAGTTATCAGAAGGAGCTGTTTCTGACAAAGATGGTAAAGCTTTGGTTTCCGAGGAAGATGTTGCTAATACTAGATCAAATCATGACGAGATCGAGGAGGGGGAACTTCTTGACAGCCACGGTGTGTATCAGAGAACTACTTATTGCTGTTTGGACTAACATGTTAACTAGGTCACATGCTCTTAGTCAGTGACTTGGCGAGTTGATGGTGATGATCACTGAAAATAGAATAAAAAATTGTCTTCTTTTTTGTTTCTCCAGTCATTGGCCTCTCCTCTAGATAAACAGCTGTCGAGTGATTTTCACAGTTTGGTTCTTTAAAATGTTTTTCAATCATGTCCATCTATTTGTACTTTTTGTTTGGACTGACAAGGAAGACCTCCAACACCTGTTTTTGAAATGTTATGCTAGAAAGTGCTGGCTTCGTTTATTTGATTTATTTAAGTTGTGTCTTTGGCAATGTATTTCGTGAAAATGTCTTGCAGATTTTGGTTGGACCAAAGCTTAGATCAGATTCCAAATTACTTTGGAATAATGGTGTCAAAGCTTTACTTGCTGAAATTTGGTTTGAAAGGAACTATAGTCTTCCATGACAAATCAACTCCTTGGTTAGAGATAGCAAGGATTAATATAAACCAAGATTAATATGAATGTATCCTAATTCTACTATTACTATATCACCTCGTGCGTACAGAAGTTTGGCCCTTGTGTTACATAGGCGGGCAGATCACCATCATTCTCTCGTGTCAGAACTTGATAGTAATTGTTTATATTCTCAATGTTTTTGCTTTATTTTGTACCCAACAGTGGTATCTGGTGGGGAGCATGTAGATGAGATTATAGGAGCTGCTGTGGCTGATGGAAAAGTGACTCCAAAGGTGCAATCACTCGTTAAAATCCTGCTCAAATATCAATACACTGAAGATTTTCGTGCCATAATCTTTGTTGAGAGGGTTGTGTCTGCCTTGGTTCTTCCAAAGGTGGGTTATTTCACCAAATACTTTTCTCGACTTGGCACCTTCTCATTGTCTTATTTTAATATGTGGCATCATATTCATTTTGCAGGTCTTTGCAGAGCTTCCGTCTCTAAGTTTTATAAAAAGTGCAAGCTTGATTGGTCACAACAATAGTCAAGATATGCGGACATGTCAAATGCAGGACACTATATCCAAATTTCGGGATGGTCGTGTATGTGCAACTATAGATCACTCTTCCATAGGAAAGTGTGGATTTTGTGATTGAACTTCTCATAATTGTAGACATTGTCCATCTTTCAGGTGACACTATTAGTTGCTACTAGTGTTGCTGAAGAAGGACTTGATATTCGACAATGCAATGTTGTCATGCGCTTCGACCTTGC
Source organism: Cucumis melo (assembly GCF_025177605.1). Lineage (NCBI taxonomy): Eukaryota > Viridiplantae > Streptophyta > Magnoliopsida > Cucurbitales > Cucurbitaceae > Cucumis > Cucumis melo. Next base: position 279,061 of record NC_066862.1, on the reverse strand, counting down.
AAAAACAGTCTTGGCATATATTCAATCTAGAGGTCGTGCAAGAAAGCCTGGTTCAGATTATATTTTAATGGTTGAGAGGTACTTCCTTTATCCTTGTATGTCCAAGTCGCTGGCTTTTAGGGTCGTAAATATTGGCAAGGTCATATGCATCTAATTCTCTTGTGACCGGAAGTCCTTGGATTAATGATAATGATTCTAAGATTTCCAGTTTTGTATTCATCTATATTGATGGACTAGAAAAACTTCCCATGTTCTATATCTTTCTTTAGATGATTGTTGGTGAGGTATCGTTCTTTATTGGCTGTCTGTGATCTGTCTGTTTTTGGTGGTTCAAATATCTGTAGATGTCAATAGACTGAGGTTTTCATAAGCTGTACAGGGGTAATTTATCACATGCAGCATTTCTAAGGAATGCCAGAAACAGTGAGGAGACTTTGCGTAAAGAAGCAGTCGAGAGAACTGACCTTAGTCATCTTGAGGATACTTCAAGGTTGATTTCCATGGACACGACACCAGGTACTGTGTATCAAGTTGAGTCAACTGGTGCTGTTGTTAGCTTAAATTCTGCTGTTGGTCTTGTCCATTTCTACTGCTCGCAGCTGCCTAGTGACAGGTTCTGTTTTTATATTACACAAATTGTTTTCCCCATTTTTGTATTATTAGATGATTGTTGAATATATATTTTTATCTGCTCTCTTATTACTAGGTATTCCATCCTCCGGCCTGAATTTGTGATGGTGAGGCATGAGAAACCAGGTGGTCCAACTGAGTACTCTTGCAAGCTTCAACTTCCTTGTAATGCACCATTTGAGGATCTGGAAGGTCCAATTTGCAGCTCAATGCGCCTCGCACAACAGGCATGCTATCCATAATTTCCCATCCAGGTTTATCATTATAGGCTTATAGGATGACCTTAAACATTTCTACTTGGCAGGCTGTTTGTTTGGCTGCTTGCAAAAAGCTCCATGAAATGGGAGCATTTACTGACATGCTCTTGCCAGACAAAGGAAGCGGAGAGGAGAAGGAAAAGGTTGAACAGAATGATGATGGAGATCCACTTCCTGGGACTGCTAGGCACAGGGAATTTTATCCTGAAGGTGTAGCTAATATTCTCCAGGTTTGTTTCTACCCAATTAGGTCCAGCATACTTTCCAATTCTTTTACATTGTAGGTGACTAGAAGAGCAACCCTTTTTGTGATAATTAAATTCTGAAATTTAAACTTTTTTCAGAGTTGTTTATGCGCAGGATAGCAATGAGAGGTTTTCTTTGTTTCATTTACTTTGTGTCAGTCAATTTGTTGTAACTTTTAATTTGAAGGGGTTTTCCCATGTCTTTTACCATTTAACGGAGGGTGTATTGTTCTATTTATAGGGAGAATGGATATTAACGGGGACAGATACTTTCAGTGATTCCAAATTCCTCCATCTTTATATGTACACCGTTCAGTGTGTCAACATTGGTTCTTCTAAAGATCCGTTCTTGACTCAAGTTTCCAATTTTGCAGTACTGTTTGGCAATGAGCTGGATGCAGAGGTTTATATTTTCAATTTTAGTCTATAAGCATCTCTCATCTCTCTCGCACACAATCATTTGAAAAAAGAAAAATAAAGGAAACAAGCCTCTTTAGTAATGAAAGAAACAAGACTAATGTTCAAAGCATACAATTATGTGTTTGCACTTAATCACATCATTTACTTTGGACAGGTGTTATCGATGTCAATGGATCTTTTTATTGCTCGAACTATCACTACCAAGGCATCTCTTGTCTTCAGGGGTTTATGTGATATTACTGAGAGCCAGGTTAGTCATCTTCTTATTGCATTGAACAATATATTTTAATTTCCATCGGCTTTTGCTATTGATCTATGAGAAAAATTTGAAATGTGGCGTTGTACAGTTGGCATCTCTCAAGAGTTTTCATGTAAGATTAATGAGCATTGTGCTGGATGTGGATGTGGAACCTACTACCACTCCTTGGGATCCTGCTAAGGCTTATTTATTTGTGCCTGTTGTTTGTGATAAGTCCGAAGATCCAGTGAAAGAAATTGATTGGGTTATGGTTAAAAGAATAATTCAAACGGATGCCTGGAGCAATCCACTTCAGCGTGCCCGGCCAGATGTCTATCTTGGCACAAATGAGCGAGCATTAGGTGGGGACAGAAGAGAATATGGATTTGGAAAGCTGCGTCATGGTATGGCTTTCGGACAGAAATCTCATCCTACCTATGGTATTAGAGGAGCAGTGGCTCAGTTTGATGTTGTGAAGGCTTCTGGTCTGGTACCTGACCGAGGGGATGTTGAATTGCAAAGGCACCCAGATCTACCCAAAGGCAAACTTTTGATGGCAGATACTTCTATGGCTGTGGAAGATTTGGTAGGGAGGATTGTAACGGCTGCTCACTCGGGGAAAAGGTTTTATGTGGATTCCATACGCTATGATACGACTGCTGAGAACTCTTTTCCAAGGAAGGAAGGGTATCTTGGTCCCCTGGAATATAGCTCATATGCCGATTATTACAAGCAAAAGTATAGGACATTTCCATTTTTAAATTGCATTATGGTTGGCCTAACTTCTTGTTTCTTAAGTAGTTCAATTTTGCATGGACTTTATAGCCATAATGCAATGCTAATGTTGTGCTGGGGAGAAAAGTTCAATTCTAATCTCTATTGGAAGAATATAATGTTGTGGAAGTTCTTTACTGATTGGAAAAGCTTTCCTTTCTTATTGCACAACAAAAGGGTTGCATTTGGCTATTATGTCTTCTTTATTCAGGTATGGAGTTGAACTGGTATATAAACATCAGCCGTTAATAAGAGGACGTGGTGTCTCGTATTGCAAGAATCTCCTGTCCCCTCGGTTTGAACACGCAGAAAGTATGCTGTCATTTTATAATCATACTTTCTCATTGTTTCCTATTTATTTGGTTTGTAGTTTCGGGCTGATGAAGCACCTCATGTGATTAGGTCATGAAGATGAATCTGAAGAAACTCTGGACAAAACGTACTACGTTTATCTCCCCCCGGAGCTCTGTTTGGTACATCCACTGCCTGGATCACTTGTTCGTGGGGCACAGAGATTACCATCTATCATGAGGAGAGTTGAAAGCATGCTGCTTGCCATTCAGTTAAAACATATGATAAACTACCCTGTTCCTGCCTCTAAGGTAATATAACAAAACAGATCGGGGACATTTTTTTTACCAGCTACTTTAACATTTGTATTCTGTTAACTGCAGATATTGGAAGCTTTGACTGCTGCCTCATGCCAGGAGACGTTCTGCTATGAAAGAGCAGAACTGCTGGGAGATGCTTATCTGAAATGGGTGGTTAGTCGATTCCTTTTTCTTAAATATCCTAGAAAACACGAAGGCCAGCTTACTAGAATGAGGCAACAAATGGTCAGTAACATGGTCTTGTATCAATATGCATTGAGCAAAACACTCCAATCTTATATACAAGCAGATCGTTTCGCTCCTTCTCGATGGGCTGCTCCTGGTGTGCTTCCTGTCTATGATGAGGATACGAAGGATGGGGAATCATCCTTCTTTGATCAGGATAAATCAAATTCTGATGGTGTTAGCGAGATGGATCACCATCTTGATGTTTTTGAAGATGGTGAGGTGGAGGACAGAGAGGTGGAAAGCGACTCTAGTTCTTACAGAGTCCTTTCTAGCAAAACTCTTGCAGACGTTGTGGAAGCACTCATTGGAGTGTATTATGTTGAAGGGGGAAAAACTGCTGCAAATCATCTTATGAAATGGATAGGGATTAAGGTTGAGTTCGATGCTGGTGAGGTTGAGTGTGGAACAAGACAATCAAACCTTCCAGAGAGCATACTTCGAAGTGTTGATTTTGATGCATTAGAGGGTGCCCTGAACATCAAGTTCCAAGATCGTGGTTTGCTGGTAGAGGCTATCACTCATGCTTCCCGACCATCTTGTGGAGTTTCATGTTATCAGCGGTTGGAATTTGTTGGTGATGCAGTCTTAGATCATCTGATCACTAGGCACTTGTTCTTTACATACACGGATTTACCACCAGGCCGCTTAACTGACTTGCGAGCTGCTGCTGTAAACAATGAAAATTTTGCACGAGTTGCTGTCAAACACAATCTGCATATCCATCTTCGGCATGGCTCAAGTGCTCTTGAAAAGCAGGTATCATACGTAATGACTTTTGTTTGATTTGCCTCTTATACTTCAGGTATCATTCAATTTTTTATTTATTTATAAAGAAACAAATTTATTGATGAAAAAAATAAAGAATTAAAACTCTGAACACCCACTGGTGAAATACACACACACACACACACACACGTATATATACAAACTCTCCAAGTGGAGATTAAGTAGGAAAAACTATAATGTTTGCTTGTTCTTGCACAAGAAAGTAACAGTAGAGTAGAAGTTCCAACTTGTTTTAAAAGTTAGCGACAATAAACAGACTCCAGGAATAAATTTAAGCTTTATGAAAAGTATTTGGGACTAAATTTGTATATAAGATAGTGAGAAGGCTAAAATGAAATGAAGCCGAAAGTACAAGATGATATGTTATCTTACTATTGTTAATATCCAAAGCCTGCATGTCACTTTTTTATGAGGATTGGAATTTGTTCTCTGAAACTTTTTTTATGAGGATCAGAGTTTGCTCTCTTCACAACAGATTCCACACGTTCAAACTATTTTCAGTTTACATTCTTTTATCTAATACAAAATAAGTCATTCTGAATCACATCTCCCAAAAGGAAATGCTATCTTAATGTTTCAAACTATGCAGCATGTTCCGGCCTGAATAAATAAGAAATACATATCCAAAGTGTAATAAAGAGAAAAAAAATGCTACGAGTGCTAAAAAGGGAATAAATGGTTTCAATAAACAATGACTTGTATTGGTCGAGGTTATCAAACCATGAAGTATGACCGACCCATGTATGCAGATTAGGGACTTCGTGAAGGAAGTTCAAGATGAATTATTGAAGCCTGGTTTCAACTCCTTTGGATTGGGAGATTGTAAAGCTCCAAAAGTTCTTGGTGATATTGTTGAATCCATTGCTGGTGCTATTTTTCTTGATAGTGGACGTGACACTGCTGTTGTCTGGAGGGTTAGTATCTGCCCCCAATTTAAATATTCTTTTCTTGGTTTCTTTTATACTAAATATTATGTGTTGTAGGTATTTCAACCACTGTTGCATCCAATGGTTACTCCGGAGACACTTCCAATGCATCCTGTTCGTGAGCTGCAAGAGCGATGCCAACAACAGGCAGAAGGTCTGGAGTACAAAGCGACTCGCATAGGGAATTTAGCTACAGTAGAAGTTTTTATTGATGGGGTCCAGATTGGAGTTGCTCAGAATCCTCAGAAGAAGATGGCACAGAAACTAGCTGCGAGGAATGCACTTGCTGTTTTGAAGGAGAAGGAAATGGATGATGCCAAGGAAAAAATTGAAGACAATGGGAAAAAGAAGAAGAATGGCAATCAGACTTTTACCAGACAGACCTTGAATGATATCTGTCTACGTAGAAATTGGCCCATGCCATTTTATAGGTGACAATTTTGTCTCTGTAATTAACTCCTGTCCTCGAATACAGTACAATATTGCTAACGGCGATTTTGCATGTATAAAGGTGTGTGAATGAGGGTGGACCTGCGCATGCAAAGAGGTTTACCTTTGCCGTGCGGGTGAATACTACAGACAAGGGATGGACTGATGAATGCGTGGGAGAGCCTATGCCTAGTGTTAAAAAGGCCAAGGACTCTGCTGCTGTTCTGTTGCTGGAGCTACTGAATAAATTATACTCGTGATTGCACCAGTGCCAATTTGGACAGGAATTGTGTTAAAATTTGCACGACTAGTTTGAAGTCTTGGATGATTGATTTTGGAGGCCCAACTGAATGATGGCACTTCTCGTTATATTCGTGGTCTGTAATATTTATGGTGAAATTTTCTATCAGCGCCACTGAAAAGCCTAGATAAACTCGGATGTTTTCAATTTGTACAACCATACTACTTTTGAATGTCATTTGTTCTTATCCTTCTCGGGCTGCTTCAACCAGCACTTTTATGCCTTTCGGGAGGGTCTGTGCCACCAAGTAAAAACAATAGGGGGCATTTGGAGAGAAGGTAAAAGAAATCATCTGCCTTGAAAGGTATGTTTACTTTTTAATCCGCGGCTCTTCCATTTATTTCGGCTTGTGAAGGTGATCGATTGGATTTGAGTTGTCAAGGTTTATCACTTTGCATAAATTGTTGCAGGACTAGACGAGGTGGGGGAAAACTTCAAAAGTAGAGATTTGATCAGAAGCTTCAGGGTCCATTAGTCTACTAGAGGTGGAACAATTCCTCGTCATATTTCTTATAACCACACGTTCATTGGATTTCTACAAGGACTAACGAGGGAAAAAAAGTGATGGTATCCGCTGTCTTTATCTTATGTGGGCGAGTGAGAAATTGAACTCCATTATTTAATCGCAATAAAAAAAACAGGGTTTTAATAGAATGAGTTATGGACAGTTTAATTCAATTACATAATATCAACAATACCTACGTTTTTTTCCTCTTGCTCGTACATAACACAACTGCTGTCATGATAAAGAATGGATGTTATGAAATCTTGCGTAGGGGCATGAAAGAGTTTGATTTTACCTTTTTTTTTTCCAGCGAATTTAGTATAGGTTCAGGGGTTTGATACTTCTTCAACTTTATCGTTTTTACATAATATATATAAAGAAAATCAGTTTAATGGTTATTATGTCTGTCAGTCTCCTTCCAACTTAAGTTTTGAATCTTATCGATGTAATTTATTTTTCATATTTTTCTTTTAGTCTCATGTCAATATATGTTTTGGATCTGTCATTGACAGGGATCTTTAAAAGCAATGATCTTAAACTATAAAATTAAAAACTAAATTGATTTTAAATGAATTAAAAACTAAATTGATTTTAAATGAGTTAAATTATAGTTATTAGTTATTTTAAATATGAAACAAGTTTATTTTAATCATTTTAAAATAACCTCCAAACCATAAAACTAAATTTGAGTTAATTGTTAAAGTAGCAATGGAAATACAGCTATTTCAATTCATGGAGAGAATATGCAATGAGTGACATCCTATTTGGTAAACATGTCACCCGTATTTTTTATGACAGAGTTTTTCATAAATGAAATTTTGTTTATTAATTATTCTAAAACTGCCCATATTTGTTATTATTTCTGGAAAAATTTAAGAGAAATCACCAAATTTTTTTATGGTATTTCACAAATGTTCTGATTTTCAATTATTATCTTAGGCATGAAATTGTAGTATTTTATGACAATTTTAATCTTCATATAATTATTTGAAAATAATAATTTCAAAAATCTTAAACAATATTTCTCTTACTTACCAACAACCATATTTATTATATCTATCGTAACTTTCTTAATTATTAATACATGTATGTTTGTATTTATTAATGTAATATTTGTTACCTTTATAATGATTTAAATTATTATCTTATATGATAATAATATTTTTAGTTATCTTACAAATAAATATTTTCAAATTCATTCAAACAAAAAGTTATTTTCTCACTATAATTAATTACGGGGTCGACATTCTTTCCCGATTTCTATTACAAAAAAAAATTGTTCTTTATTTTTTTCATTTCTTATATTATTTATTTCGTTTTGTAGCATATATTTTTTTCCTTCAAAATCTTTTTCTTTCTTCTTCCGTTTTGTAGTATATATTCCGCTAATGTTCCTTCTATTTTGATTTTTTACATATGCTACCGAATAATACATTTATATTTTGTGATTTATTATATATATACTACTGCATATATTTAATAATACATAAGCAGATTTTTTTTCTCTTTTTTTACTCAATTTATATATCATTGCATACACATATTATGTAACAGATCAGTATTTTTTTTATTATTACATATTTACATTTATATAATATTATATGCTATATACCATTCAATATTCTGTTCATGTTCTTAAATTTGTTTTTGTTTCATTATGACATATTCCGGTCATCTTGTACAAAATATCTACATGTAAATGTTTCGTAAACAATATATACTATTATATATTACCATATTTAAAACAATTTTATATTGTGATTTATATATACACCTATATATTTAAAATAATACGTAAGCAGTAACACGTCTAGTTCTATTATTTTTTGTCAGGTACGCCAAAATTTCTGAATATTATGATGGTCATCTCCTTTAACACTTCCATTATATGAAAATCAATGCAAATTTGATGAAATATAATAAGTATATATAATAAATTATTAAATTACGTGAAATATATGAAAAACAATGCAAAACAAAATAAATAATGAACGAAGAGAGAGAGCGGAAAGTGAGAGAGAGACCGGGAGGGAATGGTTTTTGAACAAAATCGTCAAAAAAGAAAAAAAGAAGATAATTTTGATTATAATATTACCGTTTAGAAATAATCACGTATCATATTTACATAAGATATCTAATAAACGTAAATCTTAATCTTTGTCCACTTCCATCATTTCATTTTTTAATATATTATTAATAATAAATATGTATAAATTGGTCATTTAGATCCTATATTTGTGTGAGTATTACGGTGAGAAACATCAAAAGAGATGGAGACAAGGATAACCAAGTGTGTATTATCAGCCAAACTCTCAATTCCCATAATTAACTCAAGCCCAATAAGCCAATTCATAATCGCTTGGTTACAAGTTTGAGGAATGAAGGATAGGTTATTTACATTGAAGTTTGCCCATCCAACATCTTATCTCCGGAAGAATCATCCCAACCCTAGAAAATGGACCGGAATTAACATTAATGAAGTCTGTTAATGCTAATTTTGCAATTGACCCGTTAATTGAAGATTAATTTAAAATCTATTTAAATGTAAATGTGGATGCAAATAATTTCTAAAAAATAATACTTAGGTGCTTCCTAAGAATAATACAACAATTAGTACAAGGATGCACTCATTTTTGTACATCCTCACCTCATCACTCATATCAAATGAACAATTAAATATTTTATAAAAAAAAATTAAAAGAATTCATCAACAATGTGATGTACGAGATGCACTGAGTATTTCTCATTTCTAATTATTTGCTTCCAAAATGTGATATTTTTATCAGTTCTCCGCTGCTCAAACTCAATGAAAAAATTCATATCAATGAAAATAAAAATATGAATGAATGACTATGCGCAATACGTCTCTCATCCTCTTGCGCATGGCTCAAACCCAAATCCCAATAAGAAAACGAATATAAAAAAGCTGTGTTGTTTAATTTATTTTGTAAAAGATTTATGAATTTGAGTAAAGTAGGAGACGACAAACACTTGTTTTAAGCCTGCCATAACCATTTGACCAACCCATCTGTGGTACACTAGAGAACAGTATTCGAGGTGCCCACAAGCCACACGCACTCCAACTTACCCTCCTCCTTATTTGCCTAGCTTGGATTTTCTATTTTTCCTTTTTTCGAATGGGAAATAGGGGAGGAAAGGGGGGGTCCTCTTCCATAGTCAGCGACTGCCACTGTACTGCCTGAAATTTGCCTTTGGCCTCATTGACCAGTCTGCCATTGTTCATAAAACTGAATATTTGATTAACTGTTGCTGCAATCTGCTCCTCTGATTCTAGCTTACATTCATCTTCTATCTGGATTCACATGCAACCAACGAAAGACCCTCGTTTGTTAAAACAATCTTACTCCCAACCGAATCAAAGATAATCATATTTCTTAGCCATCTTAGCCACAAGAATGGTACATGCAATTATAAATAATGCATGCTCTTTTCTGTGCGAAAAAGATGAGTCTTGCACCGAGATACTGTTAAATATTTTTTTTAGAAAAAACAAAAAGCAAAAGAAGTAGGAACAGAGCCGGCCTCTTGGAAGTTGAAACTAGAAGCACTGTGCTTGAGTTCCAAAGTCAGACTAGTTGAGGTTGACTACAGATGGAGGACACAGAGTAGTAGTCTACTTTTCCACCCCTCTATCCAAACGCTAAAGAAGAAAAGAAAAAGGCAATAATGAATAATAGCAGAGCAATACCTTTAGATTAAAGGAGTAAAGCATGGTGGCAGCGGTTTGTGAGGTTATGTTGAGATGCAAAACTGTGAGCCTAAGATCTTCTAAAGCAACAATGACTTTCAACAACTGACCTTGCCTTTTGCGGCATCTTATCTTTAAGTTTACATGGGTTTGAATCATTGTAACCTCAATCTCAGCGACTTCTGACCTGAGCTCGGCGCAAACCCCTTCTCCTATTCTCCTATTTGATGCCACTCGCACTTCTGACTGCTCATCCTTACACTCACCTTCCGCTCCCTTTCTTTCTTTCCTCAGTGCTTCCAAAGATTCAAGTAGCTGCTCCAATTCCTTCACGAAGTCTATTGCTCCCCCAATTATGGATGCCTGATCACCCTGGTCATGTGCACAAAAAACGGGTCAAATCAACATGTGACATTCTTAATTAATCAGTACCAAAGAAAACAACATGATCTTTGAAAACTAAAATTTCGATATTTTGTTTTAGTATACCCTTTGTACATAGGACGTAGGTATGAGAGACTTGATAACGTTGAGATGGTCGTTCATTTGCCGTCTCCGGTTGCGCTCAACAGCAATGTGGGTCATTCTTTGGCTCTCTACTTCTTCCTTGTTTTTTGTTGGTTTGGATCTCTTTCGTTTTCTTCTTTCCTTGATGACCGGAGGAAACTTTGTCATTTGGGTCTGGGATAAGCCTTGATTTTGGTTACACTCTGAGAACACTCTGTCCGAATTTGGAGGTTGATTTTGGTCCTTCGTTTCTGAGTTTATAGGTGAAGAAAACAACTCTACAAGCTCCTGAATTTTACTAACCCCCTCTTCCCATGGTTTGTTTAGGTGCTGCAGCTTCAGCAAGCTTTGAAAGTTAGGTTCCTTGAATGACTGCGATTCCACACTCTGCAGCATCTGAAGGAATGGTATTTTATCTTCCAAACTTGAGGTTAGTAAACAAACTTCTTCTGATTCTTCAAATCCCAAGTTTGAGAATTCTTGTTCCGAGCAACCTGTCTCTGAATATTCACCATAAAGCTGAAAAGAATAGAATCCAGAGTGAGAAGTGAAATATATAATAAGAAACAAAACACGTTCATTTGAAGTACAAAGTATATATTTTAATATCCATCCTGGAGAAATTACACAAAGCCATTCAATGCAAAGCATTTGAAGAATTAAATGAATGCAGTGCACTTGTTGTGAAAAGAAAATGCTAAAAGTGGGTGACCATGGAAAAGGAAAACGGAAATAAATAGAAAAAGAGAGGGATAGCATTTATCATACGCAAGGATTAATTGGTCCTTGGAGCCTCTCCATTTGAACGGCAGAGCAGTTCTGAAGTGTGTTAATTTAGCCTTTCTACTTCTCTGTCTAGAGGTAACAACATGCATTTCACAGTGATGCTAACAAAACAATAGCATTAAATGTAATACCCAATGAGCAGAAGGAGACCCCATATCAACCCAAAACATATTCCTTCGTTTTTGGAGCAGTTGATACTCTTTATAGAATAATATTAAATGCTATGGCTAGAGGAGAAGAATGTTGTTCTCCGAAGAGGAAGCTGAGAGGTTAAACAGTGATGAAGAGGAGGTGGAAAAGGCAGTAAAGACAAACAAAGGGCGGTAAATAAATAGATTGAGAGTTCAAGAAGATATACTACAAGTCTCGCATATACTTGAAGCTCAAACTCAAACCAAGTTGATGGATCCGAAAGCAGAGATAAGAGAAAAGAAGGGCGTGTTAGTTTGAATTAGAATGCCCCAAGCATTATTGGCGGTGACAGTTTTGTCCAGCAGCGGAGAGAGACAGTTGTGGGGACTTTTTTTTCCTCTCTCCATAGCTTCAGAAACGAAAGTGAAATGGCCTACGGAAACGCCCGCCTCCTGAGTGGAGTCAGTGAACTGCTGCTCATCTCATGATGCGTCATTCACATCCTCCGTCTTCCTCACATTTGGGTTCCTTATCTTTTCGGATCACAAATTACATTATACATTTTCTTTTAAGATTATATGAATAATAATTAAGTGTATAATAATATTTTATAAAAATACAAGTCTAGGTAATGCTAATCTAAACTAGATTAGATTTTACTATATTTGTAATATTTTTAAAATGTTGCTGTATGTGTTACTATTTTGAATTTGTTATGTTTATAACTATTTCTTTTTATAAACTATTCTTAGATTTGTTTAGTATGTTATTGAGTTTTCCTTCACCAAATTAACCAGTGTAATTGCATAATCAATACAATTTGGAGTCCAATATTTTTTAAAATTTCATAATTAATGGTTAACAACAAACTTTTCATTTGTTTCCAAATATTCTTTTCATCAACATTTATGAAAATGAAAATCATTAGAAAGTGACGTGGTATGGATAAATGTAATTTTTCGGTACAAATTGGAGATGGAAGATTGGAATATGAGATTTTTTTATCCTCACAAATACATGTAAGTGTCAACTAAACTCTTTTTAGCTATAAATGAACTTTCCAATCATATTTTTGAATTTTTATAAATTATTTTAATTAAGACCTTAGACTTTAGAATAGAATTTTAGTTAGGCCTATGAACTTAAAAGAATATTATCCTTTTCTTTCCAACTTAGAATGGTGTTGAAAAATATGATCTGGCGGTGGACTATAAACAAAATATATCATCATATTTTTCGCTAAAAATACGAAGAAACAAACTTTTAAAAGTGACGGTTATATTTTTAAAAAGACCTTGAAGAATAAAATGAAAATTCAGGTCTAACTTGCAATTGAGATTATATTTCTCTTTTGCAAAGAAATTTATGAAAATTAATATTAAGACATAATCAAATCCACCATGTCAAAACCTTGGGACAATTTTGCCTATTAACCCAAAAGATTTGCTACCTTTCAAGGATGATTTTTTTTCCGTCAAACCTTTTTTGCTTGATATATTACCCAACCTTCCACATACCAACTTTTTTAATTACCTCAGTCTTTCGAAATTTCTTTTTAACTCATCCACGTTAGATTTTGCAATGTCTGAAGAAGTGTTTAAAAAATTGATTGAGACAAATAGCAAGAGAATACAGGGAAAGATATGATAGAGCCGTGTAAAATAGAGTTCACACATTCATATTTCTTTTATCCATTATATTGGTAGTACAGAGGTGGGAAACGGCGGTGTATAATAATTGGAATGAATATTTGGAAGGAGGCTATAGCTACTGGCAATGGTCTTGATTTAGCATTAAATGTGTCGGGACACAAATTTTGTCTTTTTACGTACTTAAAATAATCCACATGTAGCCAGTATTGCATAGTAGCCCATTCTATGGTCATATAATCATATTAATTAGTAAATGTAGTTAATCACTTTTGGATATGTTGGACAGGAGTTCCTAATAACATTGGATAACTATAATAAGTAATAATTTTAAAAACAATAATTAAGTATATAATAATATTTTTTTAAAAAAATTAAATATATAAACTTTCTATTGTTGATCAGTTTTCTCTATATTACAATTTTTTTAAATATTATCATATTTATTAGTATTTTGAATTTGATGACTATACAAATATATCTATACAATATTGAGAGATTATGGAAATGGAAGCTGAGAATTTCCAAATTAGGAAGTATGTCTGAAATAATTGGAATGGATGTGAAGTTTAAGGTAGCTAATTAAAATTAATGGCAATGAATAAATCAATTCAAAAAGGAACTCACATGCAAGGGACTGCTGTATACTTTCCTCGTTAACAAGGCAGCGCAGTGCAGTGGCTGCTGGGTGGGTTGGGTTGTCTGTGTAATTCTTTCAAAGACAATCTTTTCAAGGGCCCCTTTCAATTGTCGCCACTTTACGCTTCAAACACACACTCTATCCTCTCGTTACTGCCACATTCAACTCAATCTGAGATCTCCGCCATTTTGCAACAACTGGATATGAATCATGATAAAAACATATTTATATATGAGAAGCACAACATTAGAGGGTTTTGATACACTACGGAATATGACTTAAGTTAGGGTCACCCTACAATTCATTCATAGACCATCAAACTGGCCCATTTTAATTCCCGCAGTCCAACCTTAATTCTCTCTGTGATATATATATCGCCTAAGTAAGTAGGCTAAATTACTCTCAAACTTTTTTATTTTTTTATATGAGTAATTTAGTGGGTCATTATTAAAAGCTTGACTACATTTTACCCTTCCTAACTCTCATTTGTATCTATCTATTTATAAATATATTTCAAAAGATGTTTGTAAGAGAATTCTCATGGTCATGAACTTTACCTACGATATTTATTTCAAAATTACCTATATAAGTAAGAATTTTTTTGAAAAGTCAAAAGATTATTGTTCTATCGTTAAAGAAAACGTAAATGCTTTTATAAGGTTAAAGTATATTTGAATATATTTATTATTCAACACAATATATTCGACATATACTTGAATTTTTCAAAAATAAATTACGAGAATATATTTGATAACTATATATAAATAGATTTATATATATTATCATAAATATATCAATGTATTGGATCTTTCTATTTTTCAGTATATTTGTAAACACATCAACAGAAAAAAAGTGACGGTACATGCTGTGTACATTTACTGTTTTTCCTAATATTTCTTGAAAATATAAGCTGCAACACTTCCACAAATTTGATCTTCTCCAAAAGTTGGGACTGTCATATCTCGATTTATTTTGACAAAAGCTTGAATCGGGCTTAGAACCAAGACCAGTGTGCATCATATCTTCAAGTTTTAATTTTTTAATTTTTAATTTATTTTTATTGTCTCAAGTTTAGTTTTTATTCAAACCGCTATGTATCAATTTATTCCTTCGAGTTAATTTTTCAACAACTTAATTTCTATACGTTCATTTCATTTTTACACAAAGTGTTCCCAATTATTTCGATTGTAGTTACTCCTTGTTCTTTCTATTATGATTGTTTTTGCTATTTAGTTTAATTTTAAAATTTCCTGCTACTAATTTCCTCGTTCGATCAAATTCTATTTAAAAATTAGGGTTGTAATAGCTTGAATCCTTTCAAAAAGGAGGAGTGAGTAAGATTGTAAGAAGGCGAGAAGTTGTCTGTTTAAGTTGTACATTTATTTTCGGTATGTTTTTTTTCATCCCATTTGCTTTTTATTTAATATTCAGCATACTTTAGTAGTTGAATTTTTAGTAATTCCTTTAGTTTGTTCACTTATTCTAAGTTTATTCTCTCTCGATCATTGGGTACTTATCTCAAGGTAAAATTGATATCTCTTTTATTTAATTTATTTCAACTTCTATGTTATTTAGTTTATTTCAACTTTTACGTTATTCTTTCAATTTTTCTGTTATTTACATTCTCTTTTTGTTACATCTGGAGTTTTTGTTATTCATCTCAATATTTTGTTATTAATTTATTAAGTCAACTTTCCTTAATATTTTAAAGAATGCTCTATTCATCTCAACTTTTTGTTATTCTATTTATTTAATCAGAGTTAAGCTTTTCTTAATGCTCTAGATTGATCACTATGATTAGTATACTAAAATTGAATTTAAATGAATATAACGTTCCAGATTGATCACTTGATTAGTATACTAAAATTGAATTTAAAGAATGTTATATTCATCTCACTCTTTAAACATTTATTTAATTAGAGTCAAGCTTTTTACTCTAAATTGATTACTAAATTAGTACTCTAAAATGTAATCTAATACTCTCTATTCAGTACTCTAAAATCTAATCTAATACTCTCTAAATTGATGTCTAGATTAGTATACTGATCTAATTACTCTCTAAATTGATGTCTAGATTAGTATACTAAAATTAAATCTAAATTTTACTCTCTAAATTGATGTCTAGATTAGTATACTAAAATTAAATCTAAATAATGTTGTATTCAACTCAATGTTTTTGTTATTGATTTAATTACTCCCTATTTGAGTTATTGATTTAATTACTCCCTAAATTGATGTCTAGATTAGTATACTAAAATTAAATCTAAATAATGTTGTATTCAACTCAATGTTTTTGTTATTTATTTATTTAATTAAAGTCGAGCTTTCCTATTTATTTAATTAGAGTAATCTAATACACTTTAAATTGATGTCTAGATTAGTATACTAAAATTAAATCTAAATAATGTTGTATTCAACTCAATGTTTTTGTTATTCATTTATTTAATTAGAGCTCGACGAGTCCTAATTAAAATTGAATTAATACTCTCGAAATTGATCACTAGATTAGTATACTAAAATTGGACCTAAATACTCTCTAAATTTAGTTCTCACGGAAAAGAACCTAGAAATAAAACTTTGTTTTTTACTCCGACATTGGACAAAAACTTTTTAAAAAAATGACTATTAATATATGTTTAATGGTTTAATCTCTCAAACAAGAATAGATGTCGAATTTAGTTCACCAATGCATTAAATTTGAAGCTTTCCCGTGCATCAAAAACCATGTGTCCGCTGGTCAAAGTTCGCACCTTTCATATGCTTCTAATTTTCAATTACACAAATTAACGATGATATATATTCCAACAAAAGCGAAAATAGGATCCATAAATTGAGATAAAGGAGTTTGTTAGGGATTTGAACTCAAGAATGCTTTGACCAGACCCAAAAACTTAATCTAGGAAATTTAATTTGATATTTACATTAACATTTGGGAGAAGATAGGGTAAGCAATTATTGGTAATCAATAATGAAAAACTAGATATCAACTTTGCAAGGGGGAGAAGCAAGCATAGGAAGTTGACCCACCAAGCCTCTTTTCACACCCATCAACACATCACATTTTACATATACTGCATAACGTCCAGTCTTTAGTGGCCCAGCTTTCCATCTTAGTCTACCCAACAACACTACTCTCAACCCTAGAACTCCAATTGTTTGATCCGTTACCAACCCATTTGCCACCTCCAACGACACTGCCACCGCCCCACCACCTAGTACTGGAGACATCGCAACTGTGCTTCGCTTTTCGTGAGCCAGCGGAGGCAATATCACCTGCGACGTTATCTGCTGGTTCCTATACGACACAAAGATAGTCAGTCTGTCATAATAAATGGAAACTCGCCTGTTGGGGTTCCTCGTAACGATTGTGAATTGCATGGTTGTAGACAGCAGCGGCAGAGATGACATGTTGAGGTCATATATTGCGGCTCCAACCACCGTGAATTGAGGATCAATGGGGCGGTAGACAAGCCACAGAGTGAGAGCCACGACACCAATTATGAGGAGGAAGATGGAGATGCATGCGCAAACAGAGCGGCGAGTACTTTTCGAGTAGTATCGGTGCGAGAATCTTGCTCTGTTCTTTTCTTCTTTCAAATCCCTCTTGTTATGGACATCGTCTTGCTCTTCGTTTCTTTCTGCCATGGCTGGACTAATATCCAAAGAGGGAGGGTTTCCGAAAGAAAAAATTCAGTCCCTGTGCTCTTACAGAAAAGGCCTATAAATATTAGGGGGAAAGTTAAATATAAAGAATAAGGATCAATACCTCTGTGAGAAAATGAAATAGAAAGTGAAAAAGGAGCAAGTATTGGGGAGAGAATCCGGAAAATCATTCATGTACGTAAATGTCAAGGGGAAAAGTTAACTGTGAAAACAAGGATCAATACTATTGTGGAAAATATTGAATCGAAAGTAGCCAATGGTGTTCTACTTTAATTTCTAAACTCAGATAGTTACTTGTCCATATTCATCAACCTACATGGATTAAAATGTTTTTTTTTTTCTTTCTTGTAAAATAATTGTTTTCTTTATTCAGACTATAGAATTGGTATTTTGTAGATTAAAATGTTTTTTTTTCTTTCCAGTAAAAAAATTGTTTTCTTTGTTCAGACTATAGATTGATATTTTAGAAATTGAGAGATCAAAATAAAATATATATTTGAAAAGTTGAAGATAGAAAGTAAACATTTTAAAAATCTGAAAACAATATTTAAAATAATATGTAAGAAAATTCTGAATGGGACAAATTAATCTCAAATGTATGTGCATGAGGTAGTAAAAGGTGGCTGGGTTGCCTTGTTTACAGATGTGTTAGGTTTTGGACTATGTGAGATGGGCTGGTTTGTTCTATAACTAGAATTACCATTTACATGAAGGCTAGTTAGATCCCACGTCTCACCTAGCTGATGCTGCTCAACACGCGTTTCTATTCACTTAACAAATGTACATCAGAAATATGGCCATGTACGTGTTTCCTGATGCTTTTAGTTTTATCGTTAATATGAAGCTAGCCAACTATCCACGCATCTGATGGATTTTTGAAGACAAACCGTATGTAGAATGATACAGAGATGGAACATATATTTTAGTCCGCGACATTGAAAACTAGTTACAAAGGTTCACACTTCTTTTTTTGATTAATAAAATGAAGAATTCATATGTTGAACAGTGGCAAATCTAAAAGGCTGAATTACATATTAAAAATACATCTTAAGTCTTTGTTGAGGAAATAACTGTAAAAATGTTCGTTTATAACCTTAAAAAAACTTGCAAAGCTAATTGACCAAGGCATTGTGTCCTCAACAAAGTTGGGTGATTCAATTTTCTCTGAAACCTTAGCAATTCATGCAAGTCCAAAGGTTCAATACTGTATTCACAAAATCCACAAATAAAATCCAACGAACAAGATATGAAAAGAAGAAATCTCTCTGATATTCCTTTCTGTCAATCAAAGAGTAGATAGCCATAATATGGTGTCATCTTCTCTAGAATAGAAAAAGGTTCCTGGCACATTAAAGCCAACAATATTCGCTCTTGAATAAACTTGTCCCCGTGGAAAAAGACACCAACCATTGAACGGATATACCCACTGCATCGTTACGAACACCTGACTATAAACAAAAGTCCTTAAGCTCAGTGCAACATCGCACAACTGCCCAATATTTCCAGCTAAAGTGGAACAGCGACGGCAACACAAAAAAGTGATTTGATATCTCAGGCTGTTTGGTACGATGATCGTGAATTTGGTTGAACATCTCTGCTTCGAACATAGGTCAGAAATTGATGAGGTATTTCTGCTAGCAGGGCTTGAACCATAGAAACCCCTCCATTTATAAGTAATGTGTTAGCTACAAGCATGATGGGAGTTCACCCTATATCATATCATAGTCAGATCCAAATTTCATTCCAGAGAATCACTCACCCTGTACATCCCGAAATGGAACAAACTGGACTATATCTCGAGAAGCAACACGTTCAGTTGAACTTTCAAGTCTCTCTCCCTTGTCCGCATCTAAAACCTGTGCAGTGTTGTTATGGAATTAGCTCCAATTTAATATAATAGGGAATTAAAAAAGAGACCTGACAATTCATTATAATTATCAGAAAGGTTGTGTGAGACCCCTAATTAGGGAAATAGTAGAATTATTAGTAGAAGATTAATATTGTTATTAGTTGGGGCATATTAGTCAATATTTAGTATGTCGGTTTAGGTCCTTTTGCTATAAATAGAAAGAGAGGGGTTGGGGAAGGGTGTGAAGAGTTTTATGTGGGATTTCCTAATTGGGAAATTTGGGGAGAGTCAAATCCTCGTGAAAGGCTGGGGGTTACATTGTTACTTTCTTATGAGATTATAGCATATTTCAATACATTTTCGTGCATTTCCATATTTGATTGTTCTTGAGTTCATCTTGTGTTCTTGAGACAATTCTTGTTAGGTTGGGTTCCTAACACAGGTTGTAACTCTGATTTAAGATCTATGAGTATTCGCATCTTATTTTAAGAGTAATCCAAATATTACCATGCTCAGCTCTAAGATAAAAGCCAGACTGGAAAGGAGTGCAAAACGAGAATAAGAAGGAGAGGGAAAGACTTCGATTCTCATATATATCCTTAAAGGTATGCTTTTGAGGAAATACAGTTGAACGTATGACATAACAAAACCGATCTAACTTGAGCTAAGCCTCAACATTTTCATGGTTGAGAACTAAAAATGGGGAAGATAAATAACACATGATCTCCAAAAACAACCAAGTTAGTGGAAACAAGTAAACTCGTAGCTAGTAAGATTATTTTCCTTGTGGCTTCTTCACACCACAAACTTGTTTAGCACCAATTGTGCTGAATGCCGCAATATCAATTGACAAGGGGTATAATAAGAAAATTAGATACCTCCATTTCTTTAAAGTCGGCTCCACCCACTCCAACAATGAGAATGGACAGTGGCAGATCGGATGCCTTAACAAGAGCATCTTTAGTTTCTTGGAGATCGGTTACCACTCCATCCTACAGATAATTGGCATCATCATAAACAAAATTACAAAAGACTTGATGCAGTGGCATTTATCAATATTCGCGAAAAAATAAGTATATGTAATATGCCACCATGACAAGTAACAGTGGGCAAATTAAGGTAAAATTTCACTCATAATGCACTACTACGCATGCACAAAAAGAAAAGGGAAAAATGTGATTACAAATTTATTGTCCAAAATAACTAGGAGGTGGTTTGCTGCTCTTACAGTGATTATTAGCAAAACAAAGTACTTCCGCGCACCATTTGCAAGAGACTGACTGGCAATTAATGCAGCATTGTTAATCACAGGCCCAAAAAGAGTTGGTCCTGCAAGAGACACATTATGGAGCGCACTTGTATATGCCATCAAAATTCCTTGAGTTCCTTCAACCTAAAAGATAACTTACAATTGTTTAACACAGAAGCACGTTGAATTTGGCAAAATTAATATCCAGGGGAACAGAAAGTGAATTTGTATTATGCAACCGTTCCACCTCGCAGTAGTGACTACTTCCATTCAGGTTGAAACAATGAGAGACTGGACCATCAATAGGCCGTGCTCCAAATCCCCAAGCAGGAAAGCGTTTATCTGAGTCATAAAATTGCAGAACCTCTCCAACTTCTATGATTGCCTGAAACAGTCAATAGAGTAGGTTCCAATCAAATAAGGCAACTAAAAATTTGTGAGCTTCATATCAGGGGTCCATTTCTCACTTGCTGGTACGAATTTGGGCGTCCCGAAGGATCAATGAAATGCAAGGAATCACGAAGGCGAGGGTTTCCATTTGAAGCTGAAAAACAACCATGGAAATTAGATGGTGAGAATGTAGTGCAAGGCTAGTCCAGTTCAGCCAGCTGAGGGCGAAGTGGTGAGTTGACTTCTAACGCACACAAACAGCTAAAACTAAGATGACTACTTGATATTCATGGTGCAAAAGTACGCTTCAGAAAAAACACTACCGTCAGTGAGCCACCATGTTGAAAAAGTTATTAGTTACTGACCAACTCAGTAACTAATAATTTGAAGAATAAAAATTTGTAGTAGTCTAGAATTATGATTTTATTGTAAAAGAATACTAATAAACCTGTGAAATCAACAGCCACCATGAAGTTCATTTCATAGCCACCAGCCAAGTAATCAAGGAATGTTTGTTGAACACTCTCCGAGAATTTGTCCACAAATAGCTGGCTTTTTAGTGCCTGCGGTGAAATCAAAACTCAAATAAAATCGACTGTAACAAACATGAATTTAAAAGAAAAATGAGATCATTAGGAGTTCTATTTTAGACTTTGTTATGGTAATCATGTCCAGCAGAAGGAAGTAAGAACAGACTATCTCCCTCCCCACTAAAAGAAAGCTTCTCCAACTCCACAAGCGTTTTTCGAACTTTTCTGATGAGCAAGTGAACAGAAAAAAACACAATGAAATACATGTACTAAAAGACTAGTGGAAAATTGAGAAAAAAATACACTGGAAACATAATTTCCCTACTTACCCAATCAATTCGTGCTTCCCATTGCTGTTGAAGTTAAAACACTCTATTATTAAGGGGCTGTCCTGCAATTAAATACACAAATCAACAAGAAAGCAGAAAATCAGATGCTCCCCTTTTTTTAAAAAAAGAAAACGAAAACTTTTCGTTGAAATAATGAAAAGAGACTAATGCTAAAAGATACAAGATACAACTTACAAGTAGCACAAATAATTACAAAACAACACTTAAACCAAGAATATAAAAGCATGCCTGATATGAACTAGGATGCCTAAACCCTAAACCCTTATGTTGCCTTCAGGACCAATCACTCGTTCCAAATCCAAGAAACTACAGTTAGCATTGAATTCTCACATTCAAGAGGAAGTGCACTCAATTGAGGAGATTCGAGTAACAACAATTTATCATAAGATTTATAATTGGAGTCGGTTGATGGTACAGGATGGAACGAATTGACCTTTGATATCTTATGACTTCAAGACTGTTTTTACAAGGCTTTGATTTGGATTCGAGAACGAATCCTTCAAAAGAAGGAGATGATGATATGAACCGACCAAGCATCAAATTATTAATTAGATTTTAATTTAATAATTGCGATGTAATTTTAATAGTTTCCAGTTTTATCCTATTTAATAACATTTAAGTAGAGTTAATCAGTCTTCTCACAATGCATTAGGATTTTATTGGGAGACTATTTAAGTCTTGCCTTTAGGTTGTTTCAAGTTAGTTTTTTGACAATTAAAATATTTGGGTTTTTCCATCAATAGAAATTCTTTGGTAGATTTTTACAATTCTCATCACCACCTTTTTACAATTCTTGATTCAGGGTTGCATGCCAAGAACATTCGGGTAAGTTTGATCAGTGTTTTTAAAGGCTCAAGACGCACTAAGGCGCAATGGTCCTTCAGAGCCTAGGCGCAAGGCGCACAAAAAGGCGCGGGTTTTTTATCATGAGGTGCACTGTATATAAAAAAAGAAAAATATATATATATGTATTTACATATATACAAAATTGAAAGGAGCAATAATATATAAAATATAAGTAAATAACCAATGTGGAAATAAGAATTAACTCTAATGTATAAAATATTATAATATTAGTTTTCTACCCAAAAAACAAAACAAAACAAAAAACTAGTCAGAATTCAACACGTAATAGGTTCAGTTTAAAAAACGAATGTAATAATTTTTTTTAAAATTAAAGCCCAGCCCAAATGTTATACAAAAGCCCGCGCCTTTGGACCGCCTTTTAAAACACTGAGTTTGATCACCTTGCTTGTGGAGTGTTCGAACTTGGAGTGAGGAACTAGTTCTCCTTATCTCCTGGTCTTCAATCAAAGGGTATCCAAATCTAATCCCTTCCCTTAGATTGTTGTTAAATTGATTTGGGGGTTTTAGAATTTGATTTTAGGGGTTCACCGATTGGGTCCCTAATCATTAAATCCAAAGATCAATGCCTAAAATAAAGCCTTTTGGTGAATACTCAAATCTGTTAGACCTCCTATTAGGTTTCACTACAGTAGGAGGAATAAAAAGAAAACCCATGTGTAATACATGTGAGTTATAGAAAGTCGATTAAGTAAGAATATAAATAGCGGTTGGCTTAGGCAGTGAAATTAGTTAGTATCTTCTGAGTGAAGTTTCATTTGTTGATTCTAGAGAGAAGAACAACAAAGAGCTTGAATCTTGAATAAAGAGAAATTACTGTATAAAATTCATATTCATATTTGAATAAAGAGAAAATCTATACCAAAGGTAGAGTTCTATCATTTTCAGAGTAACGATCCTGGATTCATCATGGTTCAGACACAGATTGAAGAAAGGTCAAAGTTGATTGATAAGGAAATCGCCGGAATGAAGAAAGAACTGAGCAAAATGCCGATGATCGAAGCGAGTCTGAGCGATATCGCGAAGAACCTCGAACTGATGTGACTGCAATCAAAGAAGCAACAGCAGATGCTTCTGATGATGATGGAGTCGACTGCGAAGGAGCGATCGATAATGAGTGAGTGAATGACAGAATCGGCTGCACGCGATTCTGCGATAGTAAAAGGAAAGGAAAGCAAAGTTGCATCGAGTAAAGTTGCCGAATCGGACCGAAATATTAGAGATGTTCGATACGAAAAGAAAGTAGATAACGAAGAGAATTCCGATGACCGGAACAAGTTTAAGAAGGTCGAAATGCCGGTGTTTACTAGAGAAGACCCTGACTCATTATTTCGCACTAAAAGGTACTTCCAAAAACGTAAACTTACCGGGTCTGAGAAAATGCTAGTGTCGACGATTAGCTTTGACGGACCAGCCTTAAACTGGTACCGATCACAGGAGAGATAAATTTCTTAGTTGGTCGAACTTGAAGGAGAGGTTATTAGTCTGACTTAGATCAAATAGAGATGGAACGATTTGTGGAAGATTTCTTCGTATAAAACAAGAAACGACAGTAGAAGAATATAGAAATCTGTTTGATAAACTTGTTGCACCTCTATCTGATTTACAAGAAAGAGTAGTAGAAGATACATTTATGAATGGCTTGTTTCCTTGGATTAGAGTTGAGGTTGCCTTCTGTCAACCGAAAGGATTAGCCGGAATGATGCACATTGCACAATTAGTTGAGAACAGATAAATAGTTCGAGGAGAAGCTAATTTGAATGGGTTTGCTGGAGGGAAATATCCTCCTCAAACTACGACAACTAATAAGTAAGGAGTGAGTAACAATGTGGCTGAGAACAAAGGAAATACTTCATTTCCTATCAAAACAATAACACTGAGAAGTTCGAATGCTAATGAAGTTCGAAAAGAAGGGAATTCAAGGTGACTACCCAACGCTGAATTCCAAGCCAAAAAAGAGAAAGGACTGTGTTTTAGACGTAATGAAAAATACTCAGCAGATCACAAATGTAAAATGAAGGAGTTGCGTGAATTGAGGATGTTTGTAGTTAATAACGATAATGAAGAATATGAAATTATTGAAGAAAAAGAACCTGAAGGAAAGGAACAGGCCACATGGGAGGTAAAAGGAGACAATACGGCTTATGTTGAGCTGTCTATCAACTCTGTTGTTGGTTTAAATGACCCTTGAACTATGAAGATTAGAGGTAAATTGCAAGGAGAGAAGGTAGTAATTTTAATAGATCGTGGAGCCACCCACTATTTCATCTCCGAAAAGTTAGTGAAGACACTGCAAATACCTACCAAGTAGACAGCACATTGTGGAGTTATTTTGAGCTTCAGAACAGCTATTCAAGGCAAAGGAGTTTGTGAAGCTGTGGAGGTTCAATTAAAGAATTGGACTGTGAAGGAAGATTTCTTGCCTCTTGAACTTGGAGGAGTAGATATTATTTTGGGAATGCAATGGCTTCATTCCTTGGGAGTAACTGTGGTTGATTGGAAAAATTTGTCACTTACCTTCACTGAAGATGGAAAACAAATTTCTATTAAAGGAGATCCAAGTCTTACCAAAGCTCGAATTAGTTTGAAGAGTATGCTTAAGACTTGGGGTGAACAGGATGAGGGTTTTCTGATCGAATGTAGAGCAGTGGAAGTAAATGACATTGT
This sequence comes from Cucumis melo, assembly GCF_025177605.1. NCBI lineage: Eukaryota > Viridiplantae > Streptophyta > Magnoliopsida > Cucurbitales > Cucurbitaceae > Cucumis > Cucumis melo. The sequence continues at coordinate 253,726 of NC_066862.1, read as the reverse complement.
CAAGACAGAGTGTTTTGCAACTGATGTGCAGTCTAATGAAATAAATCCGGTGCATACAATTCTGGAATAGTATGTAGATATTTTTAAGTGGCCAGATAAGCTTCCACCGAGAAGGGATATTGAACATCATATCCATTTAAAGAAGGGTACTAATCCAATTAACGTGAGACCATATAGATAAGATTATCATTAGAAAGAAGAAATTAGTTGGGGAGATGCTTGATTTAGGGGTAATTCGATCGAGTACTAGCCCTTTTTCCAGCCCTGTGCTCTTTAAGAAGAAGGATGGTAGTTGGCGCTTCTATGTAGACTACAGGGCTGTGAATAATGCTACAATTCCGGATAAATTCCCAATACCTATGGTGGAAGAGTTGTTTGATGAGCTGAATGAAGCAACATTCTTTTCAAAGATTGATTCGAAATCCGGTTATCACCAGATCATAATGCTGGATGAAGACAATGAAAAAACTGCATTTAGGACTCATGAAGGACATTATGAGTTCCTAGTTATGTCATTCGGGTTGACAAACGCACCGGCTACATTTCAAGCCTTAATGAATGCGATTTTCAAACCACATCTAAGAAAGTTTGTTTTGGTGTTCTTTGACGACATCTTAATCTACAACAAAAACGTGGAAGAGCATGTGAAACAATGGAGATGGTTTTTTCTATCTTAAGAAAACATGAACCATACGCCAATAAAAAAAATGTAGATTTGCTTAGCCAAAGATTGAGTATTTGAGGCATGTTATTTCAGGAGAAGGTGTTGAGGTTGATCCAAAAAAGATTAAATCCATAGCTGATTGGCTGAAACCTACTAACATCAGAGAAGTCCAAGGTTTCCTTGGGTTAACCGGTTATTACAGAAGATTTGTACAACAATATAGTTCCATAGCAGCTCCTTTAACTCAGTTACTAAAAAAAGGAGGATTTAAGTGGAATGAGGAGGCTAAAGAAGAATTTGAAAGTTTGAAGAAAGCTATGATGTCACTTCCGGTGTTAGCTTTACTAAGCTTTGATCATCCATTTAAGATTGAAACGGATGCATTAGGGTATGGTGTTGGAGCTGTCTCGATTCAGTTTAAACAGCCCATAGCTTTTTATAACCATACTCTAGCAATGAGAGACAAGGCAAGACCAATTTATGAAAGGGAGTTGATGCAGTGGTTCTTGTTGTGCAGCGTTGGAGGCCATACTTGCTAAGGACAAAATTCTTCATTAAAACCGATTAAAAGTCGTTAAAATTTCCGTTGGAGCAAAGGGTAGTTCAGCCTCAGTATCAAAAGTAGGTGGCCAAACTGCTTGGGTACTCTTTTGAGGTGATTTATAAGTCGGGTCTTGAAAACAAAGCTGCAGATGCATTGTCAAGAAAACCGCCTGATGTTCAGCTTTGTGGTATTGCTGTACCAGTTTTGATTGATCTAAAAAAGTATTAAAGAAGAAGTGGAAAATGATTTAAAGCTCCAAACGGTAATAACCGAATTGATGGACAGAAATGGGCAAAAAGATAGTAAGTATACACTATAGAATGGAATGCTAAAGTATAAAAATCAGTTGGTACTGTCAAAGACCTCATCATTAATTCCAGCTGTTCTAAATACTTACCATGATTCGGTGGTCGGGGGTCATTCTGGATTCCTAAGAACCTATAAGAGGTTAGCTGGTGAATTGTACTGGGAGGGTATGAAAGTTAAGAAACACTGTAATGAATGCTGGCCTGTTGGTACCCTTAGAAATTCCACAACAGATTTGGAGTGATATCTCCATGGATTTCATGGAAGGTTTACCAAAAGCGGCTAAGCAAACATGAAAAGGGGTTACATTCGTTTATAGCTAAGGTGGTAGCTGAACTGTTTGTAAAAGAGATAGTTAGACTACACGGATTTCCTTCGTCTATTGTCTCTGATAGAGATAAGATTTTTCTCAGTCATTTTTGGAAGGAAATGTTCAAATTGTCTGGAACTAAATTGAATAAAAGTACCGCTTATCATCCTCAATCCGACGGCCAAACTGAAGTGGTGAATAGAGGGCTGGAAACATATCTTAGATGTTTATGTAGTGAAAAGCCCAAAGAATGGGTCACTTGGCTACCCTGGGCTGAATTTTGGTATAATGCCACATTTCAAAGAGCTTGAGTGTAACCCCTTTTTAGGTGGTGTATGGGCGGAAGCCTCCTTCTTTGTTGTCATATGGTGATGGTGATACTTCTAACTCAACGTTGGATGAACAATTGAGGGAAAGGGATATTGTTTTGGCAGCTTTACGTGAACATCTTCTTTTGGCCCAACAGCAAATGAAACAGTATGCAGACCACAAGAGAAGGAATGTGGAATACCAAGTTGGTGAGTTAGTTTTCTTGAAGATCAGGCCCTATAGACAATTAACACTAAGGAGAAAAAGGAAATACTAAGGAGATATTTTGGGCCTTATAAGATTTTAGAGAAAGTTGGTTCAGTGGCTTATAAGCTGGATCTACCAGTAAATACTTTCATCCACCCTGCTCTCCATGTTTCACAGCTGAAGAAATTTGTGGGAGATCAGTTGCATGTGCAGCCCACTATACAATATGTAAATGAAAATTTTGAATAGAAGGCTCAACCTGAAGAAATCCTCGGGCATCAGAAGAACAAAGCTGGAAGTTGGGAAGTACTGATTTGCTGGGAAGGGCTACCGAGGCATGAAGCTTCTTAGGAGAGCTATGAAGATATGCAACAGCTTTACCCTAACCTTCACCTCGAGGACAAGGTGAATTTAGATGGGGGGAGTAATGTTAGACCTCCTATTAGGTTTCATTACAGTAGGAGGAATAAAAAGAAACCCACGTGTAATACATGTGAGTTAGAAAGTCGGTTAAGTAAGAATATAAATAGTGGTTGGCTTAGGCAGGGAAATTAGTTAGTATCTTTCGAGTGAAGTTTCATTTGTTGATTCTTGAGAGAAGAACAACAAAGAGTTTGAAGCTTGAATTGATATTCTATTAATTCATTACTGTATGAATTTATCAATTCATTACTGTATAAAATTCATATTCATATTTGAATAAAGAGAAATTCTATACCAAAGGTAGAGTTCTATCAAAATCTTCCACAAAAACCCCACCTTCATCTTGCCAAATCAAATCATAACTATTGTTGATAAAACAATTTTTACTTCTATCTTACTCAAACCAAAGAAATAAGAGAGCCATCGGCAAAGAAGGTAGATGTTCTCCATTGTTCAAACCTTAGTTTTCTAGAAAAAAAAGGATATTTGCACTCAAAATGACAAAACTCAGTCTTAAACTACCAAGATGACTCTTGGGTTGTAAAGCACAAAGCACATGATGCACCAATTCTCGAACTTCTGGAGTCTTGGACAACAACTTACATAAAAATGAACTGCAAGGGTAGATGAAATACAAGAGCACAAAACGTATAATAGGATTTATCATGATCCATTACAACTAAATTCACAGCAGTGATTGGCCTGGTTCCATGCTTGTGTGTGTGTGTGTGGTGGGGGGGGGGGGGGGTGAGAATGTCATTTGTTAAGTGTCTAGGAGGTATATTGTACCTTGCTTCCAACTTGTTGCATATTCAAGAATATAGGCTTCCATGTAGGATTCGAATCATTCTTTATGACTTCAGTTTTGCAAACTGGAATTGAACCCTTACTCTCCACAAATTTTGAGATAACCAGAAAAGGGTCCTATACCATGAATCAGAAATGCAACAAACATAATTCACATTCCTTTTATAGATACCAAAAGAAATGAATTAACGGCACTGCATACAATTCTTGAGAAGAGATCCTTGTGTTCCAAGTCTGAACACCTTAATATTATCTCCATTGTGGTCTTCGAGCTAACACATTCCTCAGCATGAACGGTAAGTTTTCCACAGAGTCGTGGCAGACTGGAGCTCGTTGACTCTTCTCTATATACAAGATCCAATATAAGTGATCTATCTGATTGGGTAACTATCTGCAAGATAGAAAAGGCTAATGACAAACATATATCTGATTATACAAACTACATCATTCACCTTAAAATGCAAATAAGATCCCTCTGCATTGCAACGGAAAGCATACTAAATATTCAATAGCTACATTCAGCCTATAGCGATCAAATCATATGCAAATAAATACTCATCATGATAGAATATGCATTTCAAACTACATGCATTACCTCAGATAGTACACAGGTTGCTTCACCAAGATATTGCTGTTCATCTAGCTTCAGCATCTGCATGATTTAGATTATGCATTATTAGCAAACTCTCGTGTTTTATGATTACAATGTAGCAACCAGCAAGTATAATGCTTTTATAACAATCTGTTTGAATAAAAACCAACATCAAGTGAACATGGTTAAGGATTGATATCCAATAGGGATAAGATTTTTTTTTTTTCTTTTGGGTCAAGATCGATACCTTTACTCCTAAGTTTTGATATTGAGTATCCACATCATATACAAAAAACCTGTCATAACATATTAATGCTTCAATTATCACAGCACCAGCAAGATCTACATTTGATGAATTACACATAGCAAGATGATCATTTAAACTTACACCAAAGTTTGCACAACCTCAAATTGATAGGTAATGTTAAGCTTATGAATCCATTTTGGATTTAAGGAATTTTGAACTACTTCAGTACGATGAAGTTCTTCTAGTGTTCCATCCTTTCCTTTTGTGTAGACAACCAGCATTGGATCACTCTGAGGAAAATAAAAATTTCATTAAGAGTTTTTTGGGGAAGGAATGGAATCAATAAATGGACGGGTATTATCATTAATAAATCCGAAGTAAACCAAACTTGCAAAAAATGTGACTTTTGAGAAAGTAAATATAAATCAACTATCTTCAATCACTTAGGAGCTCCAGAAATGAAAGTAATTACGCAACTTGATTCTATCTTTTCAATCATGAAACGTGAAAATACTACAAAAACCTTGTAAACTCAGGTATAAGGATGTGTAATATATGAATGGCATTCTTTCAGAGGAATAAAAAAGCCCATATGAATATATCTTGGATGAAATCATTTTTCAAGATGCAGTCTTTTGACGTCCAGAAAGGGATACTGACCTTAGAGAATATATCTCGGTCGCGCAAGTTGGATGCAGAGAATGAAAGCTGCCATTAGAATCGGAGAAGAAATGGGAAGATGAAACGAATTAGATGGCTATAAATTACATGAAGTTAAGAATAAGCAACAACGGAGGAAGCAACCATGGCTACATCTACAGCAAATCTAACACGTATACCCCAGAAGATAATACAACCCAATTGGAAACAGCAACAGAGAATAAAGGATGGGGGCACTAAACACACAAAGGACTAGAGAGGGTACAACCAAATAATTGAATGAAGCAGGTGAAAAAGAAAGGGGAAGAGAACCTCGATCTGGGAATAGAGGCCCCGATAGCCCCGAGATAACAAGAAACAATCTATGGCAACATTGGAAGTAGTACTTTGGGAGAAGGCAGTACCACCAACGGAAGACTGACCAGCCGCTTCGTTGGAAAAGCAATTGCCCATTATCCAAAAGTAAAGAGCTTAAGGATGGGATTGTGAGGGATAGTTGCCTCCAACTGATAGACACAACTGTGTTACAACCAAAAATTAATAACTTCACATATCATAACCCTCAACTACTCCAATGATATTGATATCCATATCCCATTGGTAATGCTCACAACGCCAACCTCTAATCATTCTATCATACTGCCAACATTGCTCTACAGTAAACCATTTAAATGGAAGGTGCAATGATTTGCTGGAAGAGACAAAAAGTATGGAGATCAAATTGTGGCACATGTACCTGGATACAAAGATAACAAACGATCAAATTCAATCTGTAACAGTTTTTTATAAGAAAAGTTCAATCTGTAACATTAATTCATCAATACACTTAGTAGAGAAAGAAACTTTGAGTTCTAAAACCCAATAATATCAAATGAGACCTAATTAAAATAACAACATGAATGAGATAAACTAAAACCAATCTCCATCCACTGAAAGCAAATATGGCTTTTTTAGCTAGCCGCCCATGCTAACTGAAATATTCATCTATTCTTGAAATGTGTGTTATTAGGACCTCTTATCCATGCCAATTGAGCTATTCATCTATAACAAGCCGATGCACTAGAATCACATAATTAAAAAATCGATTGGAAATGCAGAACAAATCAAATGTTTCATGATTCCCAGTTTGAAAATGTTCTACGACACTTATATGAACTTCTCAAGGGAATTCTTAAGTTTTATGTTGTCTCTCCTAAGATTTAATTTAAGTCAATAATGGAGGTAAAATGGATGAACATACAAAAGGAAGAGATTATATCAAAGAAAGCACCACAGAAAGAAATAAGAGAGCGATGCTTTGATTGTATTAATGTTTAATTAAGAAGAAAAAGATTTTTGTGTTTCTTTTCAGAAAAGGAAAAAAGAAGAAAATGTAGAGCTCTCCACTCAAGTAGTGGATGATAAACAAGATATCTTCTATTTTTCCAGACCACCTATGACTTTGTCCGTAACTGCCTCAAAGTGTCCCATAGTGACCACTGTACTTTCGTTTCTGGCAGCAATTAAAGCAGTAGCTTCACTGCAAACATTCGCAATGTCTCTCCAGCAAATCCAGGAGTCAAAGCAGCAAGTCTCTGCGAAAAGTAAGGTGGCTCTTGATCAAACTCTAACTATTTAAGATAAGTTTAAAAAACCAGTCACGTTCTTTAACGTCAGGTTAGAGCCCAAGGCACGGAATAGAATAAATCAAACAGATGAAACATTTACAAATGTAATATTGGAGACATGGAAGAAAAAAAAAGAAGAGCCTAGA
>NC_066862.1:209767-241804 GCF_025177605.1 Cucumis melo | reverse complement strand
AGATCTTTCTCATGAAAGGCACACCGGTGGAAGGGATAATGTGTCTGAGCGGAAGGATTGACTGAATAGTGAATAGTATAAGAAGCAGGCAATTGGCCGACGGATGAGGCGGGATAGGATCGATCGAAGAACTTTTCCAGCAAGCGGAAAGGATACTGAAACTGCGAGGACCGGAACTGCCGAGGACGATTCCTTTAGGTGACTCCGCTTATCCAGGTCTGCCTTCTGCCCTTCTTCTCTTTCGAGCGGCAATCCCCACACCCATTCTATCGGAGGCGCGAGGTTCAAAGAATATGGAATTTCATGAATGAATGAAAGAAGATTCTAATATAAGCGGGCTTGGGCAATTCAAAGACTGAATCGACCGAAGGACTTCTGCTTCAAGCACTTATGCAAGAGCCAGAGAAAGGGCTCGCCCTCGTCCCTCTCCTCTTTCTATTTGCACCCGAAAGAGAACCTATCCTTTATGGGATTCTCGCCTCCCCCCCCTTGCACTTGCACTCCTCTTAAGTCGCTTCGCTGATGATCTCAACTTCTATCACTTTTTTATGGATTCCTTCCTTCTAAGCAACTCAAGAACAAGAGGAGGCGCAAAGAGCGAATAAAGGCTTGAATCTTCTTTTGGAGCCTCAGTCAGACAAAAGATTACCCGCCCCAAAGTCGAGGCCAAAGGCCCACTACGCGGAGACCTACGGCAAGGCGGAGTAAGGAGTTGGCGGACGGAGAAAGATCAAGCCCTTGTTCATTGAGTTGACACGTAGCGGTTGAGTCATCCATGCTCCAGTTGAAGGATCTCTTGCAGCCCTTGAAGTTGCGGTTTCAAGGGAATCCCAAAGTCATGAAAAAAAGAGATTGACCCCTCGAGTTGTCTTTCTTCTTTCTCTCTTATATAACCAAGAAAGAAAGTGGGGATTCTACCTTCCAACTTGCTCTTAGCATAGGCGATTACTACGGAATTGAGATCAGTAGGACTGACGAGGGCAGTCGCGGCACCTACAGGTCCCTATTCTCATTCGTATCCTTGTTGATCAAGTACTTGAAGCATCCAGCAGCCTCACGCGCGTGAGACCCCTGGGATTGGCTTTTGGCCTTTCCCGGAGAGAGATACCACCACCTGGTATCCTGACTTATTGCTTTCGGCAGACTTCGTCTTCGTATTCGATCTTGAGTCAGCATTCCTGAAACCCATCTTTCATTTGCAGTGAGTAGGGAGAGGAGTGAACTAGCCTCAAGCCTGAATTTGGCCCTGAACTCAGTACTATTCTCAGTTTCGGAATCAGAGTGGGATCGGTAGCGGGCGCAAAGAGGTCTTGTTGCGGAAGTGGCTCTAGCTTTAGTTCCATAAATCAGAGACAAAGTCAGGCTAGAAGCGAAGCTTAACCGGTCCATCATATTTCATTGAACCTTGCCGCGTAGTCAAAGAAGAGAGAAAGAAGAAAGACAACTCCGTAGGAGGGAATCAGACGATAAAGGAGAAGTGCAAGGGGGGGGGGAAAAGTCAAAGTCAATAAATCCAGTTTCCAGGCAGGTCAAGAGAAATTCCCTACACCCGATATAGATCTTTAATAAGCTAGAAATCCATCAACAAGAGCATCAAGGGCTACGGCTACAAGAAGAAGAACAAGAAAGACCGGAACAGCCTGATTAAGCGACGAGAAATAGGGAAACTCCCCTGTGAGAGAACCTTCCTTCTTTGCCCCTAAATACTTGCTGATCGTCCTGAGATCCTGAGTTTGCGGGTTTTTATTCAGAACGTCAAATCCCTTTTCTTAAGGAAGAAGTTAGCCCTCGACCAAAGGCGGTTTTTGAGGAGAGAGTTAAGGAGAGAGAAGAGGAAGTGGCCTGAAATCGTAAGCTCGACACCTGCCTGATTCGGAAGCGAGAACTCACCCCACGGAGCGGTTGGGATCGGGGGTTAGGAGATGGGGCTTGACTGATGGTTCTGACTCTTGAAGGACGGAGATCAGATCTACCCTTTTTTCCCTTGTATAAACTTGGGATTATTCTTTGAGAGAGGGATTATTATGAAATGGAAGAACTTCTCGAACCGCGTAGTGGGACTCCTAGGTCGATGGATGGGGCCCTAGCGCGTCCGTCCCTCTGCCTTTGGCAAAGACTATTTTGAAGTGAGTTTGGGAATTATTGATATTAATGATTGAATTAACGAAGAATATAAGCTTTGCTACTTCAACAAGAACGGACTCCCTATCTTATGGTATCGCTCATTCCCTTATTGGGATCGCGTAATCATCCCCTTCCACTCTACAACTCGGGAAGCATATGAAATGCGGTCTCATATTCAGTGACCCCTCCTTGTACGCTCCTGGTCTCGTGTAGATCCTGCGAGATCCTTCTTTGCTTCCCCTTTCTGCTCAATTACATTAATCTTCGCCTTGTTTTGCTTCTTCAATCAGGCTAGGATACCGTGTAGGAAGATTGACCCGGAAGGTAGATGGGCAACCTCAAGCTATAACTTTCAGACAGCGCTCCCTATCTCACGATCAAAGATGAAGCATCGGACACAAGAACTCGAAGAGAAAGGGAACTCCCGCACGCAGGGAACATGGTCTCTTTATTTCCCTCGGTTTGCTTTATTTAATTCATATTCATGAGAACCCCTCCTGATTAGTCTTATGTAGTGCCGTAGGTCTTTGTAATAGTCTTGAAAAAGCAAGCTACAAGGGGCGAAGCCACTCTTTCAGATTCGACGAAGGAGCGAAGCAGCAATGAAACTACCACGTACCGGTTCGCAGAAAGTCGACTGATAAGGAGTCAATGAGGCAGCTCGACTGATAAGGTTCGCAGAAAGTCGACTGATAAGGAGTCAATGAGGCAGCTCGACTGATAAGGAGAGGAGCCCTTTCCCTTTCTTTGATTTTGATATGGATTTCTTAATTTGAAGGGCTCCTGAAAATATTCTCATTCAGTCCTTTCGCTTTCTTTATTCAATTCCTTGTTCATTGACTCCTTTTAGACAAATACAAAGAGAGATGCCCGTCCTTTTGACTCAAGATTCCATATTAAGCGAACCTCTTCCACTCGCAAAGATCATTCTTTCGATCATTCTTTGAGCCTTGGACTGATTTTGACATATGAAATTTCTTCTTTTTCTTAGCGAAAATGAACAAAAAGCTAGGTTTTGGGCCTATAAAGTAGCAACTTTTCAAGTCAAATGCCTGATTTTGAACTCTATTATCGTTAAATAGAAAGATGAGAAAAAGGACCATTTTGCAAGAAAAAAGACGGGAAAACGCAATGAAAGAATCAAGCCTATCAAAGAAATGAACAGACTTTGATGAGAGTTCTACTTTGTGGTCCGGATAAAGAGAGGTTCAAAGAATTTTTCAAGTCAAATGCCTGATTTTTCACTCAATTATCGTTATATAGAAAGATTCGAAAAAGTCAGATTTAGCAAGAAAAACGAGAAAGGATCAGTCTGATCGCCTTCTTCATTGATTCATTGCTTAAGACATGAATTCAGAGATTTCTGAGTTGCACTCCTTTCCAGTCGCTTCTCTTTGTTCATTGATTCAGTCTCGCTATTTCATAACCTCCGGACGGACCCTTATTTATTCCATATTCGTCCACTAAATATTCCATATTCATGAAGTTGCGGGACTTGTTCATTCCACTAATATTTACGGATGACTAATGATGCTTTTTTTTCACATTTTCAAACCTCTTCCTTCATTCTCTCTTTCATGGATAGTCGGCATCAAAATGAAATTCTTCCGCTCCTCCCCCTATTAGTCGTTTTTATTTAGGTTCAGACTTGCCGTAATCCTTGTTCATTGACTTTCTTCTTCTCTTCCCTAGCTTCCTCCTATTTCTTGTTCTAGCTTGAGGTCTAACCTCTATTTAGATATTATGTCACTGAAAGATAGCTTTTTCAAGAGACAGAGCGGCAGTCTCAGTCCCCGCTTAGAGGAGGCAGCGAGCTCCCTCTTCTTTTTATACCTCTATTTGCAAGGACAGCTACCCTAGGCTTTCTTTCTGCCTGGCTGACTCAGGATTTTTTCAACTGAAACGGAACTTCTTCTTTCTGTTACCGATATTCCCTATTCCCTAGCTTAGGAAAGATCTTCTTCCTCTTCGGCAACATCGACTGATAATGATCACACTTATGAAAGAATACCGCGTAGTGGGGAGATCCAGTATAGTTGTCCGAGCAGCTTCTAACCTTTCTTGGGCTCTTCCTCTTTCTGTTACCGATGATATTCCCTCTCCTCTTTCTCGCTTCGTACCTCTATGTATTCTCTCATTGGGAATCTTTGTTCATTGTATTAGAATAGTGAATATACGAGATTCAATATATAAGCTTCTTTCAACTGAAAGAAGAAGAACTGCGACTTCAACTGAAGAAAGAGCTGCTACTTCTGCCGATCGATCGGCTACCCTATAGGGCTGCTTCGCTCCTAACCTCGTCAACTCAGTAAAGCCCTTTCGAGACCTGAATGAGAAAATGGAGGATAGATAAAAGGGGGTTTGCATTTTCTTTTCCTGGGAAACTGGAAGGAAGAAAGAATCACTTTCCCTATTTGAGAAAGTCTACTTATAGTAGCTCAAACTCGATTTACTCCTTTTCATGCCCAAAATCGAAAATTCTGCAATAATCAGCCAGAAGACTCCCAGAAAGTGAATATGGATATAAACAAGTCCTTCAGACGGTCCGGAGGCTCGACTGAAAGGAGTCCAAGATTCAAGCTTCATCAATGAACAAAATTGGATAAGCTACGTAGGACGAGTCAGAAATCCATATTCATCTTCAAGGTGCGAAGGTACTCGTAGTTTCAGATATAGGAGAGGATCAAAGAATTATCGAAAAGGCGAGGCGGAGTAGGCGCAAAGAATTTGCGAGTCCTTATCCTGAAAATGAAAAGGAGTGCAACGAAGTTCATAAAGGGTGAAAATCAGATTGAAGAACAAAGGTTTTTCATATCTTCTTCTTTCTTTCGCGGGAGAGAGATGAAATAGCTCTTTCTTTCAAATCGAGAGGGATGAGAGGTCGAACGAAAGATGTCCCATTCCCGAACTCAGATGAAAAGAAGAATATCTGTGCTCCACACCAAGACTCAAAGGAAGTCTCCCACGAACCATAGGATGACGAGTGGTATATCGGCTCTATCCTTCCATGTCTTTTCGGGTCTGGGTGGTGGAATCAGGATCAGTTGAAGCAGAGGTTTAGGCGAAAGAAAGGCTCCAGAACGGGGAACCTCACGGGTCATAGCAAGCCGGGCTTCTGAGGCCACTTTCTTCAGAATCCCTTCCCGGTTCGAGAGGGCATTAGCAGTTGCGGAAGTTGAGGGCGCACCATCCGGTCTTTAAGCTGAGGAAGGCGAATCTTGTGGAAATCTTTCTTCTATTTCAACTCTCTTTATTCAATGATCTTCTAGTTCCATCTTTGACTTAGTGGAAAGCTAATATGGAAACTCCTCCGGACGGGGTCCTCCAGACCTCAAAGATCCTAACGGAGCAGTCTCGTCTGAACTTTTTTTGATGAATTAATCCGCCTCAATGGATCTGGGTTGATCCTAGGTTCTCAGCGAAGAAAGCCTATGGTTCTTTGCGCCTAGCTGACTTTAAGTAGGGTTGGAGAAGGCCTATCTCCTTTATAGTCTTCTTCCTGAAACTACTATTAGAAAGATAATAGATAAGTGGGGAATATTTCTCCTTTTCCCTATCTAAGCTATAGAAAGAAAGCAAACTAGAAAATCGGCTTGTCAATTCATTCTTGGTGTAAGACTCACTCTGTGTCAGAATTTAGCACTTCTTAGAACAACATAAATCAGTCCAAGAACAAAAAGTTCAGTCAGGAAAGCCGTCAGTCCGGAGGACGGGCTCATCCCGTGTAAGAATTAGGAATTCCTCTTCCAACTCGTCCCGGAATGGGCGTTATGGCAAAGAAGAAGAAGAAAAGAAAAGGAGAAATTTGTCCCATAGTCACAAATGGTGCCTCCACAGGTTGACATCCGATCCAACCTAGTAGTAAGCAATCCGCCAAAAGCAACCAAAATAGTCCTTGGTGAATAGGGCGAAAACTTGAACTACGCACATACATACTTTTAGAAAAAGGTAAAGCCAAGAGACATATAAAAACTGGTGCTATTGCGGCTACACCTCCCGCTTTGTCAGGTATACTACGAAGAATGGCATGGATCGGTAGGAAATACCATTCCGGCACAATATGAGGCGGGGGTGGGCATCGGATTAGCAGGTATATAATTGTCGGGATGCCCCAAAACATTAGGAGCATAAAAAATCCACACTGAAAAAAAGATAGCAAAAGCTACCCAACCCACTAGATCCTTGACATAAAAAATAAGGGTAAAAAGCGATTTTATCCATCTCTGAATGTACACCCAATGGATTATTTGATCCATATTGATGCAATGCGGCCAGATGAAGAAGACTGGCGCCTGCTAAAAGAAAAAGGGAGTAAATGATGCAGACTAAAAAAACGATTTAAGGTGGCATTGTCCACGGAGAAACCACCCCAAAGCCAAGTCACTATGGTATCTCCTACTACGGGTATGGCGCTAGCTAAGCTTGTAATTACAGTTGCTCCCCAAAAGCTCATCTGACCCCAAGGTAGTACGTATCCTGTAAAAGCTGTCACAATCATGAATAGGAAGATGAGAACTTCCGAGACACCCGAACAAATTCCCTAGGACTGCTATAACTTCGCATGATATAGACCACGAAAAATATGAAGGTGAACCACAATGAGAAACATACTTGCCCCATTAGCATGCATATAACGGAGCAAACCAGCCCCCCTGAAACATCTCTCATAATGTGTTCTACGCTGTTGAAAGCTAGATCCACATGAGGGTGTGTAATGCATAGCTAAAAAAAGGCCAGTCACTATCTGAATGACTAAACAAAGACCTGCTAACGGACCGAACCCCCACCAATAACTAAGATTGCTCGGGGTTGGATAATCTATCAAATGCTGATTCAGTGTGGAGGATATAGGTTGTTTAAGAAGAGAGAATCGTTGCTTTCTTTTAGTCATTTCTCTTGACTATCGTGAGAACTCTTGTTCCCCCCACCTTTTTAGCGCCTTCTGGGGGCCTTGCCCTGCTTTAGAAAGGAGAGAATTGAAGAAATCTCTCCAACCTTTTCTATCGAGACTTAGAAGTAGGGCGAGACAAAGTCAATATGATATTTGCGTTGGTTTTTCCAACTCAAGGAAAGACTTTTTTCTCTTTATCATTCTACAGGCTCAGTCCCCACACTCTGACTGAAGGGAAGAACCTCCGCACTCCAATGAACAAGAGTTCTCCGCCTTACTTTACTATATTGAGAATAGTGGGATATCCCTCTCTCGTTTTTGATCTAATATCCATTTATCTAGTTTAGCGGAAGGCAGGGCAGAGCCTTTCTCAGTTGATCTCAGTCTCATTCGGAAGAGGTACCAGAGCCCGAGGCATGTCTGGTCAAATGAGCAGAACCCTTTCGCGGGCTAGGCCCAGGACAGGTTAGGCGTCAATATATATCTCAACTGTCAAGGTTATGGACTCTATACAGTAGAAGAGCAAGAACAAGACTAAGAAGTCGAGACGAGTAGCTCGATCGGGAGAAAGATAGGGAGCCCCAGGCGAAGGACCAATTCAGAGCAAGAACAATAGGAGACTAGCCCTCCCTAGCTATCACAATGATAAGTGAAAGAGTCCCACTCCGCGGTAGCATCCTTCCTAAGTAGGAGCGAAGGAAGCAGCGCTTCTTTTTCCGGTTGCCCACGTAGCGGTTGATAGGTCAAATAAGTCAATAGAGGTCATCCCTTGAATTCGATGTTGCCGATGCAAGAGTTAGAGGAATATCAGTCTATCCCAATACTAATCAGTCTCGGAAGAGGTATGAAATATGCTCTATAGATAGGGAAGGGAGTGGAACAAAGAAAGTAGCTCGACTACTGAAGGTTATGAATTGAATCAGTCGAGATCACCCACGGGGCGGTTATCAGCAGCTTTACCGAGAGGGGAAGACCCTCATTGAGGCGGTCATAATATCTCAAGAGGAATGGAATTTTGATGCTTGAAATCGGCAGGACTTCCAGCCAGAGGTGTGAAAGAGAGGGGTTTCTCCCCGTAGCTAAGGGCTTCTCATGAGAATGAAGCATTCCGCCCATAACCTCATTCTTTTCTCGTGGATAATAGTAGTTGCTTTCTCTCTCTTTCTGATAACTAAGAAAGAAGAAACCCAATAGACGAGTAGAAGAACTATTTCAATACGAGGTTAGAAGGGTCAGATCCCTACCTAGTTGGAGAGAAGGGAAGAATCAGACTTCCAGAACTCAGTTTCCTCAGACAGAGTACACGAAAGGGTCGATGAAATTGAGGACTTTTGTTACGAGAGGAGGGAACCAGCGAGAGCTAAGAAGGGGGTCGGAATCAGGAGGTTCAAAGAATTTGAATGCGGTTTCAGTTTCATAAGTGGCTGCAGAAGAGAAGCCTGCCCTTTTTTTTTGATTCTTTCATCTTATCAATATCAAAATCAAGAGAAAGCCTACGGTTAGACTAGACGAGACCAAAGTCTGAGGAATCCGTCTCGATTGAGTAAGGGGAAGCTATCCTGAGTGGGTTCGTAGAAAGGATTTACCTGAAAAAGAGGTAACTGAGAGAGAGGCCCTAGCCGAAAGGGAATTAGATCGATCGGAGGAATGAGAAGTTCTTTCAGTCAGCGCTCACTCTTTTTTCTCAAGGGTAAAGCAGCAGAGTTTACTCAGGATAGGCTTTCTTTTCAGAATGTAGATGTAGAAAAGATGGAACTCAAAGAATAGTGGAATTCAGAAGAGGCTCCGTAGGAGTTGAGCTTTCAATAAATAAAGAGAGAAGCGACTGAAAGTTCGCCTTTGAATGTGCTCATTAGATAAGGACACTAACCCGTCCTCCGGACAGATTCATATGTCCTTATCAATGAGAGGCTCAAAGAATATTGAGAAGCGACTGGTCCTCCGGACTTGTTCATTCCACTAATATGGTCCTAATGTTTAATATGGATTTCTTTCGTTGCACTCCTAATCCTAATAAGGGATAAGGAAGTCTTTATTCAATGAGCTTCTCAAATTCTTTTCGAATTCCACTAAAAGACTAGGACTTCGGACCTGTCCGCTAAGCAAAAATAAAGGTCCTCAATGAGAGGTTAATATGGATTTTTGACGACTGAGGACGGACGCTTTCCACTAAGTCAAAGATGGAACTAGACGAGAGGATAGGCTTTCCATTTTCATTCCACTCAAATGTAGAAGCTTCCTTCAGTCTTGTTTTTTAGGAGATTCTTCTTTTTCTTCCTTTTATCTGCCTCTGCACTTGCACTCCTATTCAGTCGCTTCGCGCCTCCTCTATCGTCTTATTCCAAATAGTAGGTTAACGCTAAGAAAAAGCCTAGTAGAAGGCATCAAAATGCAATTCTTCCTTTCTTTGATTTAGTAGGTTGAGTAGTGCCTCCCCTCCGTAGTCGTCTTATTCCTTGAAGTAGGTTTCCTCTCCTTTATCTTCGCTTCTAGCCTTTTCTTCCTTTAAGTAGGTTCCTTTGAAAAGAGTAGGTTCACGCTTCTTCGAGCGTCAGATTTGCTTGTTGGAATATGAGCAATTTGACTTCTTTCTTTCCAGAGAGAAAAAGAGAGTCAAAAAACCGTAGAATTCACAAACGTGGGAGTACATAAGTACGCCTTCGTTACGATCTAGCTTACCTCTCAACGGATGAGGTGCAGCCAACTACTTATGAAACAAAAGGACTGATTTTCACATACTTCTTCAAGAAGAAGAGCGGATCTAGTTTCCGCAACATCCTACTCAAGACCTGACTGATTCCGATTTCAGTGAGACATAGGCTTTCTCTTTCTGGGAGTTTTGAGGCCTTAATCCTTTCTTTTCTTTCAGAAATATGCCTTTCAAAGATAGGGGAAGGCGCAACTCAGCTCTTTCTTCAAGAAGATATGTTGTACACTTCGATAATTCTTTGACCCTGGGATTGTAGTTCAATTGGTCAGAGCACCGCCCTGTCAAGGCTCCAGCTGCGGGTTCGAGCCCCGTCAGTCCCGATTTCATTTGTGAGAAAGAGATGGAGATTATGAGAATTCACGAGATTATGAATCTAAGCTTTCCTGCAACAACTAAAGCGACGGAAACTCTTATCCATCAGCGGATGCCCCAGGTCGACTGAACTCCTTCACCCTCGCCAACTCTCGATAAGGCTGACTACCCGACTGGGATACTTGCCAAAGTCAGAACCCCTGATTTTCTAGGCGCTTAGTTCGCTCGATTCTTTCATTCATTCCACAGGCTCAAAGAATTTGAGTTGAAAGTCTAATCTTCTCCACAAATTCTTTGCGCCTCTCCTATATCTGAAACTACGAGTACCTTCGCACCTTTCAGGTTCATATGGATTTCAGACTCCTTCTACGCCTTCGGACCTGTCAAAATGCAAAATATGGATAAAAGAGGTCAAAAGGACTCCGTCTGACTCATTCATTTCCCAGGGAAGAAACCCGGAGGCAAAAATCTCCATCAGACTCGACTGCTCCGTTAGGAGTCTGAAAGCAAAAACAAAGGCGCAAAGAATTTGCGAATAAAGGCTCAGGTTAATATGGATAGTCCTTCGGACTCCGGACAGGTTAATATGGATATAAATCAGGACTGAGGCTCGACTGAAAGGCGAGGAGGAGGCGACTCAAATCCTTTGAGCCTCCGCTAGGAGCAAAGCAGAATCAAGCTAGAAAGGACAGGCGAAATCTAATATGAGAGTTGACAAAGAATATTGACGAATTTGAGAAGCGACTATTAATGATCGATGTTCTTGGAACAAGGCTCAAAGAATTTGAGATAAATCAGTCCAAGAAATTCATTCCATAAATCAGTCCGACGCACATAAGAAAAGATAGGGCTTTCTTTTCCTTGGTTTTAGTTCTTTCTAGCTAAGTTGTTTTCGTAAGGAGGAGAGAAGAGAAGGCCCCGTCTCTCTCTTTCTTTCGTAGCAGTTCTTGTCTGCGGGATGTACCGCTCCGTCGGTGTCCCCGTTGAAGGAGGGGAGGACGAAAGGGAAGAGAAAGTTTCAGCCTAACCAAGGCATCCTTATATTGTTTGAATCACCTGAAGCTAGAAAGCTCTTCCTTTTAGAAGTACGGAAAGAGTTCAATCTCCATAACAAGGCGCACTCAGGAACAAAAGAAAGGAGGCTTTTGTCTTTCCTTCGTGAGTTTCAAAGGGCATGAGAGGCTTTCATCCATGGTTCGGCGAATGGCTGGCCTATTTCTCTTTATCCTTGTAATAAAGAACCTAGTTTCTACCAGTCGCGTAGGAGGTAAAGGAGGGAGCGGACCTTTGAGTGGTTGAATATGAAAAGTTCAAAAAATCTAATGCTTCTTCTCGCAAATTCTTTCCGCCTCTCCTATATCTGAAACTACGAGTACCTTCGCACCTTTCCAGTCGCTTCGCTTCGCGCCTTCTATCAAATCAGTTCCATTAACAAGTCCTCCTATCAAATCAGTTCTCCTTATCAATGAGCTAAAAAAAAACAAAGGCGCAAAGAATTTGCGATGAATATGGATTTCAGACTCCTTCTACGCCTTCCATATTAGCTTTCCATTTGATTGATCTCCTTATCAATGAGCTAATTAAGCTACGTAGAACCAAAAACAAAGGCTCAAAGAATTTGAGATGAACAAAGGCTTCGGACGCGTAGGAGGCTCAAAGAATTTGAGGTTCATTGAGGACCCAGCCGGTCCGAAGGACTATGAGCTATTACTTTTTTTTGCAGACGTTAGGAGCAAAGAATTTGCGAAAGAGATTTTCCACTCAAAAAAGTCCGAAGGAGGGACGCTTTCCACATAGACCAAGATAACCTAGGCTTGATCTTGTTCAAAGCACTCCTTTTGATAGGCTTTCTTTCTCCGTCCGGAGGCATCTCAAATTCTTTGAGCCTTCCACTAGGCTGAAACTTTCTTCCAAAAAAGAGTAGACAGCACACATAAGCAAGCGCACCACCAGGAGCAAAGAATTTGCGGAGCTCAGTGAACGGACTCAGGCCAGACAACTTAGCTGGAAGAGCATCGTCGGTTCGACTCTATCCTATGGCCTCTCTCGGGGCAAGGCTATCCATCTCACAGCCTTAACCGCGTAGTCGGTCTCTTTCATAACCTCTCTCTACACTAGTCACCTATGAAACTCTCTCATTCCTTGATTGTAATATCAGCCCTAACTAGCTACTAGCTCAAGGATCTGATGGGCAAAGTGAAGTGAGCTCTGCTCTCAAAGAAAAGAGTATGATGTTCAAGACTAGGATCTTCTTTCATCAGCTGGTAGAGAGTATAGAATAGGCTGCTCTGCCACCTAGGGGATAGGATACCTTTTCCTTTTAGTCCGATTCGAGAGCTGTTTTCGAAGCCCGGCTTACTAAGTCAGCAGGAGCGAACCTTTGCTTTGAATCTTTGAATCGACTTCCAAATTCTTAATAGGTAAGAAAGTACTATAGCTTAAGAGCTATTTTGGGATGGAGGAATTGATCAAGGGATAAAGATGTGATGTGGAAGTTTCCCTATCTTGACCTCAAAAATACGGAAAAATGCTGATCGAGTCAGTTATCCCCTCTGCCCTTCCCTTTTGGCTACGAAAATAGGCTGTGATCAGAATAGGGTAGTCAATCTCGACCTATGCAATGAATGGTACACGAGTGCCGATGGTTCGAAAGAAAGAACTACTTTTGCAAAGAAGAAAAGCAGCCTCCCTCAACTATACGAGACCACTGCAGCCACTGATGAAGCTATCGGGGATCCACCGGTCCGTGGTAGCTTAATTAGTCTAGTTCTTCCACGAATAGGTCTTCGCCATGGGGAAGTCAAATATCTTGAATGAATCAAATCAGCACGAGGATAGATAGAAGGGCTGGAAGACTTGTGGTGGTCCAAGCCCACCCTCCTTCAAATCCAGATCGGAAAATAGCGTTGATTGAGATTATAGAATTAAGCTACCACGGACCGGGTTAGTGGAATTCAGAGGTCCGACTATCGATGAAGAACCTTTCACTCGTTGCCGAAGACCTTGAAGCTGCTCTACCTTTCGCCATTGCATCAAAGTTTTGACAAAGCTGAGTGAAAGGTACCACATCTCTTTATGGGCAGAGGGCGGGCATAGAACAGAGCTTCAAGCTGGCATTACATCGATCCAGGTCTCAAAAGACTCTCGATAGGGACAGAGAGAAATATCAGAGTGGGGAGTCCCCGTGACCGAGCTAGGATCAGTTCTTGGCCTTTTCTTTTGAAAAAAGACCGTCGGTTCATCATCGTGCTCTCCTCTAGCTCATCTGGCCTTTGGGCTTGGGCAAGCGGGGCCTATTGGGTAGAAGGGGAAGCTACTTGCTAATCGGGGCTTCACTTCCCAGCTCCGGTCCAAGGCTAGCCGGGTATCCCCAATATCGTCAGCACCATGCTAGCAACAATAGTCTCAGAGCTTGGCTACGACTCTGATTCTTATGGTCGGAAATGCAATAGCTCTACGAGGACTCAAAAAGGACCCGAAATCTAAGAAGTCCTCAATGAACAAAGAAGAATGACAAAAAGAATTGGCGATCGCTAGCTTTCCGCTAAGACTAGGGAAGCAGACCGTGGCATACTAGTAGGACCCAGCGGCATACTAGTAGGAAAGGAAAAGACTCTTCAACAGATGGTTATAGAATTAGGGCGCTAAGCAAGTGGTGCTATGCGGCCCATTGGCTCTAACTTCTGGAAGGGTTCGCTTTTCTAACCGCTCCGTGGGTCGAGCCTATTATTTCCTAACCGATACAGAGAATGAAAGAGAATGAGAAAATGTTCATGAGAATGAGGATTCTTCTTATGAAAGAAAGTTATGAAGAGTCTTAAAGAGAAAAAAAAAGAGCTGCTAAGAAAGAAGAGAATGAAATCTTCCTTTTAGTAGGTTTAAAGGATAGGCTTTCGTACTGATTTTAGGACTAATTAAGCTACTTCTCCCTCTGACCTTTTTTCTTCTCTCTCATTCGATTCTGACTTCAGTTTCTAGTCTTCTTCCTTTCATTATTTTAGGTGATGAATCGTCTTGTCTTCTTTTTCTTCCCTAGCAGACGGAGGCTGGATGAAATTGAGTTTAGTGGGCTCGCTATAAGCCTTGTTGGTCGATGACGCGCTTACCGAAGAACTTCTTTCTCATCCTACACTGCAAGGACTGCTGAAAAAGCAAGAGCTATGGCTCCTCCAACTAGGTGGAAGTCGATCCCCGTATTACTCTCCTGTGGCTCGAGCAGCGGCTTAGTTTGCGCCTCCTCTGACTTTAAGTAGAATGAGCGAGCGGTGTCAACTCCTTACTCCGCCTTCTCGTTCGTAAACTCACTCTCTCTCTTTCTTGCACTTGCGCTCCTTTACTTAAGACTCAACTGCTACAACTCTCCGTCTGCACTCCTGAACTTCAGACTCAATTTCATCGAGCAGCCTTCTCGTTATAGATCCGATGCTGATGGGAAGTTTGTCCCTCGTGCACGAGTCCTTTGACTGAATTGACTTTTTAGTCTGATGAATCCCGAGTTAGCTATTTGACTCGTTCAGCATAATCAATAGAAAGAATAGAAGGAAAGAAAGCGACTTCCGACATCAACCTCGGCCACAGAAAAAAGAACCTAGCCTGGACCTCCTTAGTCGAGCAGGGGTTTTGCCTCTGAACCTAGTGGGGGTAAGATGTGAGGACTCAAACCGCCCTCTTACCTGGTTTTCTGGGTTGAAGCAAGTGGGGGGAAGGCCAAATCCGCCTTTTCCCACGGGGAGCGGTAATCATTCTCAGTTTAGGTAGGGCGAATATAGGCTCTTTAATAGGGTATGAGCGAGAACAGGGGGTATTTGTATGCCCTCTATGAGGAAGACCTCTTTACCGACTTCCCAACGTGGACAAGAACTTATCCACCGAAAAAAGGAAAGCCAAAGCAAAAATGAGTGTGAAATAGCTCTTTCTTCCACTTTGATTCAAAAAGAAAGCCCAAGATAAGATCGTCTAAGCCGGAGGCCGCCACTAGGCATTCATGAGATCTTCATTCTCCCACGTGTAGCGGTGGAAAGATTCCTGAAACCCAAAGCAAAAGGCGGGTGGGCGATCGGGTGTGAGGTTCGAAAGAATTCTAAGGAAAACGGAGCGGTATCTCAACCTTCAACCTCAAGGGGGCCTGCGCCGCTTACGCTGAAACTTCTACGGAAAGGTCTGCACGGGCACAAAACCAGATCCTCGTCTGGTCGAACTGAACAAAGGGCGTCCTATGATGGGACTTCTCCTCCGTCCCCTTTGATGAGAGAGAAAATGGACTATCAATCAAGTAGAAGTCTAAGAAAGAAAGGAGATGGGTGGAAGGGGATCCATGCTTTCCTTTGAAGGTCTTGAGAAGACAAGCCTTTCAATAAATAAGAGTGAAATAACCAAAGGAGACTAAAACAAGGATTGAGTAAATGAAAGACGGAAATTATGAGATCTGTCCCCTACGATCTCTCTTTAACGGACTCAGCCTATCTTTCTGGGACGCCCGGGAAGGAAAGCTCAATTCTGGTCGATCCTAGTCCTCACTAGTTGAACATCGTGATAGGATGAGTGCCCTTCGCTCGGACTCCCCCATTCTATCTTATCTTAGGCCTAGTGGCGGCCTCGGATTAAGACTTGAGTTACCGCCTCGTCTTCTTCTATACTCAAAATAGTGGAAAATTGAGTTCATTCTTCTACTATTAGAGGGCGAGGTGCCCGTACGAAGCAAGAAAGTCGACAGACGCGCCCCCCACCCTTTGTTCATTGAGGCGAGGCGCAGAAGATGATCGGGGCAGCAGGGGAATAGGTTGAATGATCTCTGGTATTTGTAATATCTGTCCTAATTGAGAGTGTTAAGAAAATGCACACCTCTACTTTTGAAGAGAAAGGTGCGTAGCTGCGAGTATTTAAGAGAAAGAGAATTACTGAATTATGACTTTGATCTTGCCTAACAAACTCTTTCGTCTTATTTTGAGGTTTAGAAGAGCTTGATAAACCACTTTCATGAAGTTCATATCATTTAAGAGAAAGAGAAAAAAGAGTTATGAAATGGAAGAAGGGGAAGCTGCTCAGCTTATATATTGAGGCTTTCCTCGCCCGATCAATCCCCTATCACGTGCCTCCTTGTGGTCCTTCTCTTTAGCTTTTCCTCGGCCTTTAGAGTTAGAGCTAGTTGATAGGCCACTTTCTTTCGTAGTTGGAATGCTCCACAGGGAAGTACCACCTGTTGAGGACGCACCATCCTTAGTTGTTGGTGTGGAATAATCAGCCTTCGTCACCTGGGGCTGGGGGGCTGCAGTTGAAGGTTCTTTTTGAATAAAGAGAATGAAAGAATATAGTAGAGGCGGAGTAGGGGCAAAGAATTTGCGAAGGAAGTTTCTTTGTTAGCATCCGTACTCTCATACTAGGCTCCGACTAACTGCTTCTGGGACCGAAACTGGATAATGAAAGACAAGAGGTCGTCAGGTCACTGAGGAGATTTTGAGGGGCTCTTTCTTACCCCTCTAATCAGACTTGAGAAAGCATTGGCACTCTTCCTCTATATCTTCTAAGAGTCGAGCTATTTGGACTTAAGGAGACAAGACGGTGCTCACCCAGGAAGGAAAGCGAGACCAGCAAGACGGACATAGAAAGGATTAATGATTAAGGAAGAAAAGAAAGAAGATATAGGAAGACTACGAAGGAGCGGAGCCCTAGGAGAAGGAGTACTTATGAAAGGTAATATAGATCAAAATTCAACTCAAATTGAGCCTTTATTCGCAAATTCTTTGCGCCTCCGGACCAGTCTCGCCTACTCAAAATGAAATTCATCTTTTTAGTAGGTTTGGAAGTCCGACTATCCGATGATGAAAGTGGAATGCGGTACCTCTAGGGAAAGCAGCGTATAAGCCTGATTCTAGAAATGCCAGCATAAGGAAAGACCCTACCACCCTTTCTTCTTCAACTGAAAGAGCCTCTTCCGCAACCGATAAGGAAGACTCTTGCTCCCTAGCTTACTCAAGAGAGAGGGATGGACTCCTTCCCCTGCTTTGAGAGTTTTGATTCCTCGGAGGCCTCCTTCCTACTGATCTAGCTGACTGCCCTACTGAATCAACGGATTCTTCTGTTGAGTAAGAATAGAATTCCCTGTCAAAGAAAGAGTACTGTCCTAGACTGAGAAGATAGAGTTAGAGGATAGACTGAAACCTATACCTCTTCCTTCGGTCGAGACTGAATACACCTATAACGGAGACTGAAGACTCTCCAACTGCTGAAACCGAGACTTCCGATCTGGCTACCCGAAAGGATTGAGTGATAGCTGCCGATTTCAGTGACTCTTGGGATCGCAGCTACTCTTGGGGTGGATTATTCTCAAATCAAAGATACCCGAGGAGTCTGATCATGGAAGATCTTTCCGCTATTATGTCTTCTAGGGCTATTCAAGTTCAAGAAAAGAGATGCTACCGCTCCGTGGGACTACATACCCCTACGTGGGACCAAGAGCTTCTTTCATTAGGAACTTTCTTCTTGTTGTGGACTCCAACAATATGGGAACTTCCCCGGAAGATCACAAGCCCTCCCATTTCATTTGCTTATGGTACGCAATCTGCCTATTACCACTTATCCAATTCCACGTAAGGAAAGAGGCCTGGCCCTAGAAAGCAAGGACAGCACTCAATCTCTCTCTTCTCCTTCTACCTGAAATGGGTAGGAAGGCTCCAATCCAAGATAGAGGGCGGCTTAGCAAGTTAAGCTTTGACTGAATTGGAAGTAGAAAAAAGTCCTGCTTTACTGGCAACTTACAGTAGCTCGTAGGCAGAAGGGACAAGAAAGGAAACTCCAACTTCCTATTATTTGAGACCCGCACCCTAAGATAAGAAAAGCACTGTCCACTCGCAGGGAATTCCCTTGGAGCTCACACTCTAATTTCATAGAATATAGAATGGAGTTGGCCTTGCCCAAAACTCCCACTCGAGTCAAAAGGAAAGCAGGGTCAAATCTATGGTTTTGGTCTAATGGTAATCTTCTTTTTCCTTTTAGAAAGCATAGGCCCCTGACTCTAAGGCTTTTTCCGGGGCCTTAAGAGAAAGCCGCCCCTCGTAGGCTACGTTTATAGAAGAAAAGCCCGAAGTTGGTTAAGGGTGGAAGTACATCAAAATAGTATGATGAAATTCGATTAAGCAGACATCCTTGCGTGGCGATGGACGCATCTTTCTTTTCTCTTGCCGGGAGGCCTAATAAGGATAGGTTCTAGTTCGCCCAGGAGAAGTTCCCCCCAGTACCTCTTCCCGTAGTCAGGGTTCGGGGGCTTCAAACCTTCTTTTCTCTTTTGACATTTAGGAGGCGTTCCGGGACTCATTAAGATTCTTTCTTATAAAAGAACTGGAGTGAAAAAGACAGCGAGAGAGAAGAGAAAGCGAAGCCAGAACAAGAAAGCAAGAAAAAAGAAAGCATAGGCTCCGGAGGTTATGAAATAACGAGACTCCAAATAGAGGAGAGGGGCGAAGCCACTCTTTCAGATTCGACGAAGGAGCCCTTCAAAGACGAAATCCATATGAACCTTAAAGATTCTCTTCTTATCTTTTTCTTAGCGAAAATGAAAAATTTGCTAGGGCTCGACTGATAAGGAGAGCTGAAAACCACTTTGTAGCAAGAAAGAAAGTCAAAATCTGTCATTTTTTCTCTATTTTCGTTATATAGAAAGATTCGAAAAACTAAGAAAATGCAAGAACCGAGAAAAGGCAATGAATGAAAGGATGAGTTGATCTCTGATCATTTGCTTAAGACATTCATTCCTTCCTTATCAATGAGACCACAGGTGAATATGGATTTCAGACGACTGAGGGCTCGACTGAAAGGAGTCCAAGATTCAAGCTAAAACAAAGAATTTTGAGAAGCGACTATTAAGGAGTGCAGAGACAAGGAGTCCCTTTGTTAATTAAACTACTTCTACCTCCTCCTACGGGGTCAGTGATGCATTCTTTCGTCACACACTGAAAGAGAAAGCTTAATCCGGACCTGTCAATATTCTTTGAACCTTCTTTCTAGTAGTTCGGGATCTCCGCCTCGTCTTGTGCTGGATACTTGACTCTTATTCCGTCATAATAACCTAGCATTCTTAGAATCAGAGTTGTGGAAGAGTCCTGGGGAGGACAAAGAAGTACGACCAGCGAATCACTTGAACCGGTAGGTAATTGCATATATTCAAGAGTCAGTCAAATCGCCACAGTTCCAGGGATGTCTTTCCGAAGAAGCCTCACCCTATTTCTGATGAAATATGCTAGTGGCTATTCGGTTCATTGAGTAAGGGGCAGGCGCTAGAAAGAGAGTTTACGGAAGCTTGACCTTTCACCATCACATGTCCATGAAAAGAAGAAAAAAGAGGTCCCTAGTCACGGAGGAAAGACCGAGTGCACGAGTCAAGGATCAGTGCCCAACCAAGAGCGCTCGGGATCGGCCGATCGGGGCATCATAATCCGTCCCTGGATTAGTTCTTGTTCCGGGAGAGGATGTGGCCAGAGGTCCCCGTTTCGGAATTCAACTACCACGGACCGGCTACGATGTTGAGGAAGAGTCGTTGGATAACGAGGTTGGTTCGAAGTCGCTTCTCAAATTCTTTTCATTCTTTGAATTGGACGTTCATGAGAAGATGAAGTCAGTGATCCACGTAGCGCTTCAAGAAGCACTTTCTCCCTTATTAGGAGCGTAGCGACTGAATCCGCTTGGGACTGAGGAGATGAGAAATGTGTGAGGTCCCACTCCTAGGTCAAGGGTAAACCCTGCTTTCTAGATAGTACTCTTTTAGGAGCTTCGCCCAGCTGAGCTAGGCTACTAATCTAAAGTATAAACCTTGATTTATGAGAAAGAATATAAGCTTAGCAAGGAGACCAGAAAGAAAGGAGCGAGAAGCCGTTACCAGGTTAGACGCTGCGATCCAGCCGGATCATAAATCAGCAAATGAGGTGCCCGCTCTCAAGACGAAGAGTTTCCAATGGAATGGGGAAGGTTATCATAAACTGATTTTCTGAGTTCAGATTGAAGTGCGGAAAAAGGAGTGGATGGGAACTGCTTTCCCAAGAAAGAAAGAAAGGGTCGGCCACCAGTCGACCTATCAATCCATTATTTTGAGAGCCCACGTAGCGCTTATTCCATTCCACCAGGATCTAGCGAAGGAGGTCGAGGTTTCGGAGATTAGGCGAGACTGACAGGAGTCAATGAAAAATCAAGGTCCAGATCCTTAATTTGAGATGCAGCATTCTGAAAAGGCTTTATTGAGGAGGCACTCCATTGCGTCGTAGGCCGGATCAACCCCTACATTAAGAGTGAGCGCTGACTCAGGATCTTTCGATCCTCCACTCTTTCTTTGAAAAGCTTCTTTCTTACCAGTATGGACGCTTCTAAGCGCTACGTGGGCTACCAATCGGAACTCTTTATTGCCCAAAGACCTTGGCTATTCGAAATCAGAAAATAGGGAAAGCCACTCTGCGGTTAGAGTGAAATTACTATCAATGTATTCTAGGACTCTTTCCCATCATTCCGCTTTGTGCCTTCCTTCGCACTTACCTGGAAGTCTTGTTCTGGTAGAGAATTCTCCTAAACTAAAAAGGCGGAGAATCGTCTAATATGTCCTTATCTAATTAAGCTACGGAGGACGAGTAGTCTTCTGGAATATGAAAATCAGTAGGGTCTTTCAAGGTCTTGAATCCGTGCTTTCTTTATTTCAGTGGCAGGGGAAGTTCCCCGATCCCTCGTCCCAGTTGGTCTTTCAGTCGTTCTTGAAGAAAGATAAGTCGCCGAGAGACTGATAATTCTCCCCGAAGCACCCTATTTGGCTTGGCTGAATCTCCCTCAACGGTCGGGGTTACCGCCTCGTGTCGAGTGTAAAGGTGCAAAGTGCGGAACCGAAAATCTTCGAGCAATATTCTTGAGCAATATTCTTTGCACCGCTACGTGGCTTTGATCCAGGAGCGTAGCCTAGCCTTTAAAGAAGCACTTTCTCCCCTTATTAGGAGCGTAGCGACTCTATCTTTTTGAGATAGCTACCCCGGAGCGGAGGCAGAGCCGTAGCGTAGCGGTCAAAGCCGCAATATTCTTTGCGCCTTTCTCAATATTCTTTGAGCCTTTCTTTCTATTTATCCGGGGAACTACAGGATATTTCTCCCTTTTATTGGAGCGTAGCGGACAGCCTTAAACTACTTGGAGCGTAGCGACTCTATCTTTTTGAGAGAGCTACCCCGTTGGAAAGATAGCTACCCCTCCGGGGACAGCCTGAAACTACTTGCTATTTATCCGGAACTACAGGATATCCGTAGCGTAGCCTTCTTCACTTGCGCTCCTTAACCTCAAACCTTGTTCATTGACTCCTTCTTAGTCTCGGTCCTCTCCCCCTATCGTCGGCGAGCCGCTTTCGCTCCTTCGCACCTTGACTTTATTCAATGAGCTTTGAGCCTTCGCAAGATTCTTTGCGCCTCCTACGCAGCTTAATATGTGAGCAAGGAATCTAAATTCTCGTTAACAAGAGAAAGAGACCGATCTGACTCGTCCCCTCTTCCTCCGCAGCCTTTTGTTCATTGACTTATCAAGGAAGGTTGAGAAATTAAGTACTGAACTGAAGCCTCACGCGCGTGAGACCCCTGCCCCCTACCATCGGGCAGAGAAGTTGGAGAAGTCGGAACCCTTTCTGTAGCAAGAGATCTTACCCCGATTTCGTCCTATGAGAAATCCTTGCTATGGATTCAGAAATTGAATCACGAGATCAAAAGACGAGAAGAGCTTTAAGAGAAAGCCCACGTAGCGGGGAAGACTTTCCCTACAGCCGAGTAAGAACTCTCAATCTCTTTCGCATGAACTATTAAGAAAAAGTAGGATCGGGGAGTATTAGAATAGCGAATAGTCCGAAGGACGGATCGGAATCCGTCGTCCTTGCAGCTGAGTCAGGTCTTGACTTATTCCCTTTCTCCCTTGAATGAGTGAATGAAGGAGAAGCCTCAGATCTATCTTCCGATACCAGATTGACATCATAATAGTAAAGGCTTGATCTTTCTAGAAGTAGTACTTGATCCCGGAAAAAGGGTCAAGGGATAGGCTTGATGCCAGATCCACTTTTAGGGTTGACTCCGCAGTTTCAGAAGGTTGTAATGAAACTAGCTCTTCTCTCTTTCTTCTTCTCTTAGATCATCCGTGATAATTGACTAAACTCTGTCAGGTGCTATCTACGAAGACCAAAAGCTTCGGGTATCTTTTTCTTTAGAAGGGACAGCATCCGATCGGGAGACAGGACCATCCGCGCCTAAACTTCCTATCTTCTTAATTCAGCTTCCGCGCCTGGTGAATCGAAAAAGCCTAGTTATTCATCTTCGGAGACAGTATCCGATTTAGCATTTAGTGGAAGGCAATATTCTTTGCTCCTATCGGGCGATCTTCTTATACGGACTTGAGATCCCGTAAATAATATATGACTTCTCGGCAAAGACCTACTCCAGATAGGGAGAGGTGTGAATATGCGAGAAAGAGGAAGCGGAGGTTCAAAGAATATTGATAAGACTGAGTATGAAAAGTGGCAGGTAGCTTCTTTCATAGGAAGTCTCACCTTCGTATTCTCTCAAGTCTTTAATGGGGCGCAGACTTTGGAGTCTTTGGTGGCCCTCCTTCTCCGTCTTCTTCCTTGCCGTAGGTTATTTGGAGTCTTTTGAAAGAAAGGTCCAGGCGCAAAGAATATTGCCTTCTTTCTCTCATCAAAATTCCCTAATGGATAGTCCTTCGGACCTGTCTTATGGCACCGCGGAGTGGGTCGCATTCCTTTTATTTAGTAGGCAGACTCAGGCGAGATCTAAGAGAAAGAGAAGAAGAGCTTGTCAGAAAAGGAAGAAAGTGAAAATTCCATAAATCAGTCCCATAAGAAGAAAGCGCCTAGGGGCGTAGAAGGATAGGCGAACCTTCCAAACCTCAAAATCAGACGAAAGCACTTCAAAATTCATGAAATTCCATAAAGAAAAGATAAGAGAGAAAGTTGGATTTAGTTCCATAAATCAGTCGGGAAATATTTGATGCATAAGACAGGGATATTGTAGGCGCAAAGAATATTGCGAAAGCGCAACTTCTATTTTGATGCGTCTCAGCCAAGCGAAAAGTTGGAATTCATGAAATATCCTTTGAATCGCTGGAGTTGGCATTTCGAGTAAGACGAGGGGGTTCTTTGCTCTTTCCCAACCATCAAGGCATAATTAAGGAAATAGAATACGGCCCATTCTTTCATCTGTGAATTCACTCTCAAGTCATTTAGTTTATAGACGCTTTAGGATAGGAACCCCATATTTTCCTGGATCAGGGAATAGTAAATAAATGAAGAAAGAAGACAGGCCTTAATTACGATCCCGTCATCGATCGAAGACATCCGACACAGGATGAAGAACTGCCACTGAATCAATGAACAAAGGCCGACTCTCCTTGTGAATTGAGGCGACTGATCAGTCGCTTCGCGCCTCCTATTAAGCTGCTTCGCTCCATGACCTGGAGGTCAAGCCACTTTGCTCCTTCTCCTTTTAGCTTGAGCGCAGATGAAAGAATGAAATCTTTCTGAATCGGAGGGGAGCTACTCTTTGCTGTACTGCAATACCATAGGCTAATACCTCCACGTTCATGAATTTCAGCCTAGGCTCTTCACTAAAGGCTCTGATTAGCTGCTCTTCGAGAAAGCCGTCTCAGAGGCCTTCTCATCCAAAAGGTCACTTTCATGGCTTGAGTGGGTCAATCAGTAGGACCTTTCAAAAGGATCGATCCTTTTTTTGCCTTGATTTTGAAGCGTAGTTTTCCACTAGTTATAGTGACGGAGAATCTACCCGGCTAGGCTACTACGTTTTCGTTCCTGGTCAGATCAAAGTGAAAGTAAAGGAGAGGAAGAGTGGAAATAAGGCATGTCTCTTTGAGTAATAGGAATATAAGATCTCTTTTCTCGAACTTGAAGTTTTGATTCTCCGTTGAGAGGTAAGATCACTCAGAAGATTGAGTAGGGGAGGATATGGAGCGAAGCGAGACCTGAAAGGGAAGACAAGCTAGGGAATGAGTCTGAGTCAGAAAGTAGGGAGACCAAAGTCAGAGTCATCAGTCTCAATTGACTAAGCGAAAGAGGAAGAATGAGATCTTTCCGGCAGTGAGTATGATTTCCTCAGAGTCAGAGATAGGCTAGACCTAGTTGGGGAAGAGTCCTCCTTTTTAGGGTCCCCTGAAGTAGGGCAGTCTTAGGCCGAGTCGGATCGGTCTTCATCTCTTTCCGAAGTGGATTAGTCAGCGGTATGAGATCTTTACTCGGGTGCGGAGTTCTTCCTAGATAAGAGAGGCACTATTCTCAGAAGTACTATTCTCATAAGAACGGGGGGAAGAATCAGACTTCCAGGCAGACTTCCAGTTAGTAGGGTCGGCAGACAAGTAACTGAAAGCTAGAACGTTAAGCTTGATAAAGTCAGAAGGCTCAAAGTCAAATTTCATTCAGCCTTGATCAATGAATAAAGGAAAGAGAAAGGCATTCTAAGTCGTAATTAAAGAAGTGAAGTAAGGATCTTGAATTTGCTTGGTGTACATGCTAGCATTCAAGACGTCTCAGATAAAGGCTAGAAATATATCTTCTTTCCTCGACACAAAGAGAATGAGCTCATTAACGATAAAGAAAGAAAGTAGTTCATCAAAAAAGAAAGTACTTAAGAAAAGCAAGAAGAAGAAAGTGGAAGATGGGATGAAATAATAGCTATTCATAGTCCGGAGGACCGGTCGAGCCTATCCAGCAGCATTTCAATCCAAGCATCTCTTAGCTAGTTCTGATTCAGGAAAGGAAGCTAGACTAAGGAAATCCTTTCTGATATATTCCTTTTCTCTATTACCGAGTTCTAGAAATCTAGATCTTCAAGATCATAGAGTAGTTGGATGACTCGAAAAGGTAAGCACTGAATCTCACGCCATATTGGACTTTCTATCTCTCTTTCGAAGTGGAGTTTGTGATATCCAAATCAAATTTTTGAGAATGTAAGCCAAGCCATTTCGCTATAGCGACTACTAACCGTCTATTCTTTGGCGGCTAAATCATCCTCATCCTATGGAGCTAGGTTCAAGCTAAAAGCCCACCGGGGGCCGTCCAACCCAATCTTATCGGAGCATTTGAATTTCTTCTTATCTGAATTTGCCTTCGATCGAAGGAATGAATGCGGAATAGCCGCTTCGCTTTCTTCTTTTGAGAATGAAATCTTTCTCTTGCAGAGGCTTTTCTTGATCGGTATGCGAAGACTAAGGAAAATAGCAGAAATCCTTTCTCATTAAATAGTCAGAGTATCAGTCACGAGGAAGGGAAGCGGCTTTCCCTACCCCTGAATCTGCAGAGAAGAAGTCCAAAAAGACGCAATATTCTTTGCCTGAAATTTGAAGGAGTCTTAAGACCGAAGGACAGACGGGTTAATATGGATAGGACTGAGGGACCTGTGAGGCCTTCGGACCAGCTGAGTCAGAAAATTTTCCGCTTTCTTTTTGTTTGCTGCGACTGAGGCTGAATTCAATTTTCGAGGAGCAAAGATCATTGATAAGGAATCTGAGAATATTCATTCATCCGTCCTCCGGACTATGAACCATATATATTTACCTAACTACGGGTCCTCTCCCCCTATCGTCGGCGAGCCGCTTTTTTTAGTTCCCCTAATGGATAGTCCTTCGGACCTGTCTTATGGACTCAGCAATATCCGAAGTTGCAGGAGCTTTGAATATTGCCTTCCAAAAAATAGCCACTGATTTTGATCCACTAGAGGGAGTCGTTTTCACCATATTTTAGATATTCACCTTTGTCTTACGGAGCGCGGAGGACGAGTCTGATTCCAAAAATTAGGCGCCGTCCAGATCCCCATTGAAGGGTCCTTCGCCTCAACGTATAAAGACCTCTTTTAGGCGCTAGGCGCCTCTCCTTTTATCATATAGAATAGTCCTCCTTTCAGTTCCACGCAATATTCTTTGCACCTAGCGGAGGAGTCCACAAAGGCTTATTTGACAAGAAAAATGAAACTAATATTTGAATTCAAAGGGCTCAACTTCCTCAATTGTGAATTCTGCCTCACAAAGTAGGTTTTTGACGTTCCCACTTCAACCGCACCCCTGAATTCCGGTCTTTCGTCTTCTACCCCTTTCCCTTTGGAGGATTCTTCGGCAGCAAGAACGTTGGAGAGAAGGGGACCATATCCAGTCTATCTCTTCTTTCAGTCAGAAAAGGATCGGACAGGAAGAAAGGCAGCTTAGGCTGAAATCTTTCGTCGTGAGGTGATTACATAAGACTTTCTAACTGAAAGCGAACGAGCTCTGACCGCTCCGTGGGTAAGGCATCGTAACTATTTTCAAAGTCACAAAAGAAAGAATGTCCGGTCTATTCAAAGATGAATACTATTATTTGACTTGTTCATTGACTGAGATTTCGGTTTCAAAAGAAAGGAAGCATGAAACTCATCTGGAGCTTTGATTGACGGAAAGGCTTCCTTGATTTTTGTCACCATTGGAAGCATTTTCGCTTAATACAGCGATGTGGTGCTTCCAATTCTTGGCGCTTTTCTTGGACTCTTATTATCCCTTTGTATATTCCGTCGGACTTTATCAAGCTTTTAGCCTCCATTCCATTTCGGGGGGCTGGATCTTCTTCCAATCGCCCCTCCCGGAGAATGTGATTACGATCAACTTTCTAGTGTTCCCGAAACTGGTATGTAAGATGCTTTTGTTTTCACTGCTAACATGCTCTTGGCTAGCTAGCCTTAGATAGGGTACTACCGACGTTTTTTCTTTTCGTCGGAAAGAATTCGTACTGAACTGAAGAAGAGAAATAAGGCTCGTGTAGGAGCAAAGAATATTGCGAGATGCCAGGTAACTCTTTCAGAGCCTGGCGGGGTCTTCTCTTGCCGGAGAGACTTAACATTTAGTTTCTTAAAAGGTGCAATTTCTTGGCTTCTCAATTCATTCTTGGTGTAATACTCACTTTGGGTTGGCTTGTCAATTCATTCCTGGTGGCATTTCTGCCCTCGGCAGCAAAAGGCTGCTAATAGTGATCGTCGGGGTGCCCAAGGAGTATGATGAGATCTCGCCATTCTTTGGGCTCCATCTCCTGCTAGCTTCGGAAAAAGCTATGTATTCCTTTCTTCTCTTCTTGGAATCAGGCTTCCTCCCCTTATATTCTTCGGTGGCTTCATCATTTTGATGTTTAAGGGGAGCCTTTCGGTTCTATGTCTTTTGTATAGAAGACATACAGGCCACAGGGCGTAATCGTAATTAGGCTTTCCCTCCGCTCTACATATAAGAAGATTCCTAACGCTTTTGTGTTCTCCCCCGTCGTTTGGGAGGGCTTTCTATCCTTGGTATAGGAATGACCGCGAAATTTCATAGATTCATCCCAGCCCGTCTGACCCCTTATGAATGGAGAGAGAGCCCACTCCGCGGGATCGTCTATCCCGCTTTCTTTGCTTTTGGGAAGGATGAGAGAAGAATTTTCTCTTCTGATTTGAGAGAATAAAGAGGATCCCTCGAAAGAAATCCTCTACGAAATCATCTACGAAATCATATAAGAATGAATCTTCTAGGACGAGTAATTTCTTATACAAAGAGAATTGTAGGAAATGGCTGGATTTCTAATGAGGTCCTGCGTACAAGCTCTGATAACAAAAGCGCTCCACGCATATTTCATTGCACCTCTCTGAACTTCAGTTTGTTAAGTTGGAAAAGAATTTCTCACGCAACTCCGCAACTCATATTCCATCTCGCACAAGACCCCTTTATTTATGGAATCAGACTCAAGAGGAGCGAAGGTACTCTACGAAAAAAATATAGGAGAGGAGCGAAGCCACTCGACTGAGGTTAGGAAGGAGAGGAGCGAAGGTACTCTACGAAAAAAATATAGGAGAGGAGCGAAGCCACTCGACTGAGGTTAGGAAGGAGAGGAGCGGTCATCAAATTTCATTGATCCTAAAACTAAAGTCAGAAACGGCTTTATAAAGGATCAGGACTCGACTGAATAATTAAGCTACGGAGGCCCAAAGAATATTGCT
Organism: Cucumis melo; assembly: GCF_025177605.1. Taxonomy (NCBI): domain Eukaryota; kingdom Viridiplantae; phylum Streptophyta; class Magnoliopsida; order Cucurbitales; family Cucurbitaceae; genus Cucumis; species Cucumis melo. The sequence goes on along the minus strand of NC_066862.1, from coordinate 213,762 downwards.
CAAAGTGCTCAAATTTTCTCACATTTCTTTTTGCTGATTCTTTCATTCTCTGGGTTTAGCGGGCTCATTCTGCTTGCTTTTATTAACAACACATATACAGGGAATATCATATTCTTCATTTCTCTTTTCTTCGCAACTCAAGGCATGAAATATTCTTTGAACCGTCAAAGAAAGGTCCAGGTGACTATCCGCATTAACCTAGCTTTCTTTCTTTGCGCCTCAAATTCGAGATTTTTTTGGTTTTCAGTCTACCCTACGAAAATCTCGAAAGACTTTGATCAAATGAACTTGATGAGAAAAGAAAGCACGTAGCCTCCGAAGGCGCGAAGCGGAGCGACTCAAATCAAAGACGTGGGGACTTGTCTTCTTCTTATAAGCCGTCACACAAAGAAGGAAAATCAAGAACTGATAGGGATTCTTTTCTTTCACTTTTCTTCAGTGAATTCCAGAGAAGGAAAGATCAGACTACGAAATAGAAGAATAGCATAAAGAAGAAATTCAGCGATATCAGACTGATTCTTAGAGGTCGCTTTAGACGAGCGCACAAAGAAATTTCCCTTGCTTAAGACATGGCATCTGTCATTCTGATTCCTCTCTTTCTCTCACCCCTTCTTTCTTTCTTTTGAGCTTCAGGCCTTTTCTCTTATCTTTTCCGATACGGTAAAGCAGAGGTGGAGCATACATATTCAAAGAAGAGATCATATTCTATTTTTATGGGACGAAATTTCATTCTTGTTCTCATTCCTTCTACTTCTACCTCGGTGATTGAAAGATGAAGGTATCGACCCAGAGGTTTTGGTATGAATGAGAGTAGGAGCCCAAAGCAAGAAGACAGAATCATAGGGGTCCGGGTCGAAGAACTAGGGCCATTTCCTAGCCTGGACCAGCTTACTATTTGGAAGAAAGCCTAGGCTAAAAAAAGACTCAAACTGGATAGGGAAAATGTAACTAGATCTTGAATAAGAAAGAACTAAGAGAGAGGCTATCGATTGGCTGCAAGAAAACTATCCATATAAGAATCGAGCAAAGCGAGCGAGATGAAAGGAAGAAGTGAGGGCTTATCTTTGCACTAGCTCCCAGGCTTGACGCTTTCTCCCCTCACATACTGACGATGTACTGATTCCAACCTAAAGAGAAAGCTCACTCTCGCTTCACACTTGCTATATTTGCCTGATCCTGAAGGATCCTTCTTTAGATGAGACCATAGCACTACTTCACTAGGAGCTGCTCTTGAATCTGCTCTTCGAGAATCCGCAGCTATCGAATTCTTTTAGGAGTTCAAAGGAAAGACGAAATTTTTTCCACGTCTATTGATGGATAGGGGGGGAATTTCTTTCCCGCTTGACTTTCTTTCTATTGCCTTTATTACAGTAGAAAGAGCTTTACGGCCCACGGATGAAATATTCTTTGTTCATTGATTCTTTCTTTTTCCCTTTTTCTCGCTGTCGGTGGATCCGTTCTTATACTCCTTTTGAAAGATTTCACTCCGTAATTCAGGTATTTTCTCTTGTCGGTGAATCCGCTGATCCGCTTCTTTTCTTCATAATCTCCCTACAAGATCCCCTGCCTTTCTTTTGTTCCCTCTTTCTTATCTTTTCTCGGTCCGTGCTCTCATGCGGAAATCCCAGAAGTCTCTCCTCCTCAAATGGTTAAGGCTAGAGGCTAGGTAGGGTCTCTGAAAGGGGTTCGTTCTGCCCCGAAGGCTTGGCTTTTCATAGCCGCCTAATTCCTTTTTGACTTTGACCTTAATAAATATCCTTGAATATCATAGCCACCGAAACAAGAAGTCATCCGGATCGATATCCCTGAAAGATGGAAAAGAAAAGCCGGACCTATGGCCGGACTCACAAGGAAGGGACTCAAGGCAGGGGTTTAGTGTCTTTATTATAGAGGCTCGTAAAAGTACTCAAAAGGTACGTTAAAAGGCATAAATCTTCTGTCTATCCGTGACGTGCGTAAACCAATCCGCAATATTCTTTGCACCTTCGCAATATTCTTTGCGCCTTTCTTTCTCCTACGCGGAAGCGGAGCCGTAGCGTAGCGGACAGCCTTAAAGCACTTTCTCCTTTCTTTCGGAGGAGGGGAAGCGTAGCGGACAGCCTTAAAGCACTTTCTCAGTTCTTCCCGTGTAGTGGGCTTGCTTTGCGCCTGTCTTTCTCACTCAGGAGGGGAAGCGTAGCGTAGCGTAGCGGACAGCCTTAAACCTTTGTTCATTGACGCAATATTCTTTGCACCTTTCTTTCTCCTACGCGGAAGCGGAGCCGTAGCGTAGCGGACAGCCTTAAAGCACTTCGCAATATTCTTTGCGCCTCCGTAGCGGAAACTTGATATTTATCCTTTTCAATCTTCTTTTCACCTTTTTCAGCGTAGCGGAGCGGACCTTGATTTGGGGTCTTTGTACTTTGTGCTCGAAAAGAAAGCGGAAATCTTCTTTTCACCTTTTCCAGCGGAGCGGACAGGACACCTACCTTTCTTTCTTTTCTCTTTTCCAGCCTAGCGTAGCGGTGCCTTCGCCCTTTGTATTTTCAGCCTAGCGTAGCGGTGCCTTCGCCCCGCGGAGTGGGGATTTTCAGCCTAGCCTAGCTCCGCGGTGGCTCCCCCCGATTAATAGAACTTTGTCTTTGCACCTTATCAATGAGGAAATCTTCGATAATACTTTGAGCCTTTGTTTGGAATTTGGAAGCGGTGGCTTCGCCTCGCAATATTCTTTGCGCCTTCTATATATTCTTTGCTTTTCCGCAATATTCTTTGCGCCTGCGGATTTCTGTTTTCCAGCTAGGCGTCCCTTCTATATATTCTTTGCGCCTTTCTTTTCTCTTTTCGCAATATTCTTTGTCAATATTCTTTGAACCTTCAGATTTTCAGCCTAGCGTAGCGGTGCCTTCGCCCTTCACTTTCCCTAGGTTCTCAAATTCTTTTGCCCCTCACCGCTCCTTTCGCAAATTCTTTGCGCCTCCTTCGATCATTCTTTGAGCCTAGCCTTCTTCGCAAATTCTTTGCGCCTTCCTCTTCTTCGCAAATTCTTTGCGCCTGCCTCTTCTTGTTGTGGTGCCTTCTCCGTTTTCGCCCGGCTTCAACCTTGAAATCTTCTTTGAACCTTTCTTTTCCATTTCCAGCTAGGCGTCCCTTCTATATATTCTTTGCGCCTTCCTTTTCTTTTATCTTTTCCAGCGTAGCGAACAGCCTGAAACTAAAGACTTTTCTTTCTCCTCTCTTTATCCGGACCAGAAACTAGAACTATAATCAAACAATGTTCATTTCTTTGATAGGCTTGATTCTTTCATTGCGTTTTCCCGTCTTTTTTCCTTCTTTTTCTTCCTTTTTCTCATCTTTCTATTTAACGATAATAGATAAAAAAATCAGGCATTTGACTTGAAAAGTTGCTACTTTATAGGCCCAAAACCTAGCTTTTTCTGAATTTTCGCTAAGAAAAAGAAGAAAAAACATATGTCAAAATCAGTCAAAAAAGATCTTTTCTCATTAGATCAGTCTCAAAACTCACATTTAGCAAGAACCGAGAAAAGGCAATGAATGAAAGGATGAGTTGATCTCAGATCATTTGCTTAAGACATGAATTCAGAGATTGAGAGTCCTAACGGACTCCTCTCCTTCTTTTCTTAGTCGAGCTGCTTCGCACCTTCCAGTCTTGTCAATATTCTTTGAACCTTCGGTTTTTCAAAGTCAGAGCTATCCAAAATCATGAAGCATCTGGACCTGTTAATGGAACTGATTTTCATCATTTGCTGCATTCATTATTATATGAGCCAAAAGTTAGCAAAATGGTCATTTCCCTAAGAAAAGATGTGAAAAAGCACCCCAACTTTTACGCCGACAAAGGAGATAGGCCTTCTTCACCTACGGCAAAGGGGCGAAGCCAAGCGCATTTATCTGCAAAATCAGGCTCAAAGAATTTGGACTAATTAAGCTAGTCCTCACTGCTTTAATTTAAACAAGGGTTTTGAATATGGATAGTCCTTCGGACTCCGGACTTGTGA